>NC_049212.1:8140256-8247756 GCF_013347855.1 Anguilla anguilla
CAGCATGCACCCCTTCCCTCTTCTCCAGCGGCAGGGCAGGACAGTGCGGCTGAAGTCCGGTCACTCTTTCCTGGTCCTGTTTAGACCCCACCCCCCTCCCCTCCTTTTGCATTCCTCTTCCTTGATAGGCTAAGGTCTTTTTGAGGTTTATAAAATGCATTTGTGAGTTTTACTGTTGTAATGAATTATCAGTAAAAAATCAACGTGAATATACGTGAATAAAATCTCAATTTCAGACAGTGCAAGGTGTCTGGATTTAAAAATTGAGGTCAAGAAAGGGGCGTCTTGTGTACTGCCTGCTTGTCTCAGACTGTGAGGTAGATTAGAGGCGTCCTGCGTACTTCCTGCCTGTCTCAGACTGTGTGTTAGACAGAGGCGTCCTGCGTACTTCCTGCCTGTCTCAGACTGTGAGGTAGATTAGAGGCGTCCTGGGTACTGCCTGCTTGTCTTACACAGTGAGTTAGACAGAGGCGTCCTGCGTACTTCCTGCTTGTCTCAGACTGCGAGTTAGACAGAGGCGTCCTGCGTACTGCCTGCTGGGCTGTTCTGCTGCTCTGAGGTCCTTATCAGCTGGACGCTTTCCCAGGTGCGCAGGTGCAAGGTCCTGCGACTCCCCCGTGGCGGCACACCCCCGTGCCTTTGACCGCCGCCCCCCTGGGTCGCGTTGCGCAAGAGCGGCGGGCTTACACAACCGCGCCGCCGCGCTGCCGGAGGGGTTAATGGGCCCCTGCCCGGGTGACATAAGGCTCATTGTGTTTGTTGACGCGTGCGGTCGGAGAGGAAATCGTGTTCGTTACCGCAGTACCAGGAACCGCGCGCACCCGTGAACGCTGGCAGTCACACTCTGGCGTTCTCTTGCTCAAGCGCTGAGACGCAGCTCTGCTCACCCTTTATGCAAGCGCTTACGTACTGCTCTACTCACCCCTTACTCAAGCACTGAAACACAGCTGTACTCACTCCTTACTCAAGCTCTGAAACTGTTCTACTCACCCTTTATGCAAGCGCTTACATACTGCTCTACTCACCCCTTACTCAAGCACTGAAACATTGCCCTACTCACCCTTTATGCAAGCGCTTACATACTGCTCTACTCACCCCTTACTCAAGCACTGAAACACTGCCCTACTCACCCTTTATACAAGCGCTTAAATACTGCTCTACTCACCCCTTACTCAGTCGTTGAAACACTGCCCTACTCACCCTTTATGCAAGCGCTTAAATACTGCTGTAATTACCCCTTATCATGAGGCTGCAACGTTCCTGTGCCCGCCTACATTTCCTTAAATCCCGACACCCTGCTCTCCTCGGCCCCGACTCCAGCTGAAACACGCTCATGCTCTCCTGCCTCTCACGCACACGACCTAAAGATGGTGGCGGCGTTCTGGAGGCGTGGATCTTGTAGTTTAGCTGCATTCACGGCTGTAGTTTTTATTTAGCATTCTGTGGAAAATCCTTTGTTCAAGGGATATGAGATGTGGGTGAAAAAATTGACAAATTTCACGAGTATTTTCCCATGATTGACAGCTGTGAGAGGCCCTGGCACTTTGCTCTGGTTTAAGCCGAGGTGCTTCTCCGCTGTACTGCGAATGTGCCGCTCTTATCCAATAGCAGGATTCCGAGAGCGCTGATTCTGCAGCGCGCTCGATTGCCAGGGCAGTGCAGTCTGGGTAATGTAGTCCTAACGGGGCGCGTCTCCCCCCGCGCAGCTAAAGGCACTCTGAGGGAGGACACGCTGCGGGTCTTCCTGCAGCAGATCGCGGCGGCCATGCGCATCCTCAACAGCAAGGGCATCATCCACCGCGACCTCAAGCCCCAGAACATCCTGCTCTCCTACACCGGCCGCAAGAAGGGCAGCCTGAACGGCATCCGCATCAAGATCGGTAAGCGCCCGCCCCGCACCCGCCCCGCACCTTCCCAACACCAACGCGGGAGACGCCCGTCTAAACCTCAGCTGCTGCTAGACTGGCCGCTGTGAGGAGCTGGCTCAAGTGCGTGTTTGTTTTGGATTCAAATGCTTCTCTGCGCTTTACTGATCTTGTCTGGTGTATTGAAACCAATGAAATACTCTCAAAATGTGCAAACCCCGCCTTCTGGTCATATTGGCAGGCTCAGTTGCGCCAGGCAAGATCAACAGAGCGCAGAAAATAATTTGAATCCAAAACAAATACGTGTTTGGCCCAGGTCTGGTGAGGGGTGGTGGAAACGTGGCGGTGTGTGTGGTGTGTCGCTCACGTGACCCGTGCTACATGGCCGTGCCTGTGCGCGTAGTCTGACTGTGAGCAAACTGCTTTAGTGTCATTACTCACACAGTGATGCAGGATAGCATTAATAACATGCGTTTAGCAGATGCTCTTGTTCAGACTGACATAACATAGAACGCAATAAAGAACCTGTCTATCTACAAGAGCCTAAGTTCATTCAGTTGATTTACGCAAACAATAGTGCCAGTCCTGGCTAACAGCATTCCCAGACCAGCGAATGCATTCGCAGCACCCGGCATCGCTAAAGCTAACCGTGCTAGTCGTGCTAGTTCAGTACGCTAGCCAAGAGCCGAGGTGCGAATCCGGGAACGCCCGCAGGTTGCCTGGAGGGCGCCGTACTGACTGTTCACTGGGCTTCTGTGTCCCGCAGCTGACTTTGGCTTTGCGCGCTATCTCCAGAGCAACATGATGGCTGCCACACTCTGCGGATCGCCCATGTACATGGTGAGAGGGAGAGACCGAGAGAGAGAGGGAGAGCGAGAGAGAGAGTGTGTGTGAGAGAGAGAGACTGAGAGAGAGAGAGAGAGACCGAGAGTGAGTGAGAGAGAGAGAGCGAGAGAGAGAAAGAGAGAATGATAGTGAGAGGGAGAGAGAGAGAGAGAGAGAGTGTGTGAGAGAGAGAGAATGATAGTGAGAGAGAGAGAGAGACCGAGACCGAGAGTGAGTGAGAGAGAGAGAGAGAGAGAGCGAGAGAGAGAGAGAGAGCGAGAGCGAGAGAGAGAGTGTGTATGTGAGAGAGAGAGAATGATAGTGAGAGAGAGAGAGAGACCGAGACCGAGAGTGAGTGAGAGAGAGAGAGAGAGTGAGAGAGAGACTGAGAGTGAGTGAGAGAGAGAGCGAGAGAGAGAACGAGAAAGAGAGTGTGTGTGAGAGAGAGAGAGAATGATAGTGAGAGAGAGAGAGAGACCGAGAGTGAGTGAGAGAGAGAGCGAGAGCGAGAACGAGAAAGAGAGTGTGTGAGAGAGAGAGAGAGAATGATAGTGTGAGAGAGAGAGACTGAGAGTGAGTGAGAGAGACAGAGTGAGTGAGACTGAGAGTGAGTGAGAGAGAGAGAGAGCGTGACACACATTTTGTTTTGCATTGGGAGCTTTTCAGTGCTCCCTTGTTGTAATGTAAAGCGATGGGTTCTTGTAAATATTTAACGGTTTGCTCACCGTATCCGTGGAAACGCGCCCCTTGCCCCCCCAGGCCCCAGAAGTCATCATGTCGCAGAACTACGACGCCAAAGCTGACCTGTGGAGCATCGGGACCGTGGTGTACCAGTGCCTCGTGGGAAAACCGCCCTTCCAGGTGAGAGCCCTGCGGCGTGTGTGATGTCACAGGGTCACATGATCTGCAGGTGGACCTCCGCTCACCGTGCGCTTCGTTTCAGGCCAACAGCCCGCAGGACCTGCGCATGTTTTACGAGAAGAACAAGACGCTGGAGCCCAGGTAACGTTGAGCCTCCTACACCTGCATCTAACACTGCAGCTAACACACACTGCATCTAACACTGCAGCTACACCTGCATCTAACACACACTGCAGCTACACCTGCATCTAACACACTGCAGCTAACACTGCAGCTACACCTGCATCTAACACACACTGCATCTAACACTGCAGCTACACCTGCATCTAACACACACTGCATCTAACACTGCAGCTACACCTGCATCTAACACACACTGCATCTAACACTGCAGCTACACCTGCATTTAACACACACTGCAGCTAACACTGCAGCTACACCTGCATCTAACACACACTGCAGCTAAGACTGCATCTCACGTCTTAGACCTCCACCAAACAACTGTATACTTGTACATTGAACATGTACCTACACTTATACCTAACAACTATACCTTAACACCTACACTCGTGCCATAAATCTACACGGGCAAAGACTGCCTCACAGTGGTGAATCTGCAGAGGGCCACTGCTGGGCAGTGGAGTGTTTAGTGTGGAGGCCAGTGAATGTCACCCAGTTAGCCACAGGTCACTGGGCGTCGGAGCCGTGGATTAGAAGGGAAGGTCCTTGCGTTAGCGCTTGTGTTAGCGCTGGCGTTAGTGCTTATGTTAGTGCCTGTGTTAGCGCTTGTGTTTGCGCTTGTGTTACCGCTTGTGTTAGCAATGGTGTTCGCACTTGTGTTTGCGCTTGTGTTAGTGCTTGTGTTAGCGCTTGCGTTAGCGCTTGTGTTAGCGCTTGCATTAGCGCTTGCACTAGCACTTGTGTTAGCGCTTGCGTTAGCGCTTGCACTAGCGCTTGCATTAGCACTTGTAGTGCTAGGCTGTCGCCATCTGAGCCTGTGTTTGTGTTCGCTATCCCAGCATTCCGAGGGAGACCTCTCCGCACCTGTGCGACCTGCTCCTGGGCCTGCTGCAGAGGAACCAGAAGGACCGCATGGATTTCGGTCAGTGCGCCTCGTCCGGCCGTCTCATTTGGGTCTTTGCACTTCAGAGTGACTTAAAAACAGCCGTCTGCTAATAAATGCGATTGCGGTCATGTTCTTCGCACGCTGAAGTTCAGCGGCAAATTCATAAGCGCAGTAACAGCAATAGCATTAACGCTGAAAACAGTCATAATATTAATATAAAGTTAATGTTGTTTTTTGTTTTGTGCAGATGCATTTTTCAGCCACCCTTTCCTGGATCCAGCGTCAACTATTAAGAAATGTAAGTGGAGGAAAGGGAATTGAATGTGTTCGTGTTACTGTGAAGGGTTGCCGATGCTCTAGTTTTTGAATGTGGCGATGTGTGTCTGTTTCTGCAGCTTGCCCAGTGCCTGTTCCCAGCTGTCCCGGCTCCGTGTTGGACAGCACCTGTGGCAGCTCCCCCTCCTGCCGATACGTCTCCCCCCCGGTGAGTACCTGCTTCACCCTCCACTACAGGAAGACAGAGCCACAGCTACAGAAACACACAGCTACAGGAACACACGGCTACAGGAACACACGGCTACAGGAACACACAGCTACAGGAACACACAGCTACAGAAACACACCGCAACAGAAACACACGGCTACAGGAACACACAGCTACAGAAACACACAGCTACAGGAACACAGAGCTACAGGAACACACAGCTACAGGAACACACAGCTACAGAAACACACAGCTACAGAAACACACAGCTACAGGAACACACAGCTACAGAAACACACAGCTACAGAAACACAGAGCTACAGAAACACACGGCTACAGAAACACTCAGCTACAGAAACACAGCTACAGGAACACACAGCTACAGAAACACACAGCTACAGGAACACACAGCTACAGGAACACACAGTTGGAAAAACACGGAGCTACAGGAAGACAGAGCTACAGTGACGTTTTAAGGAAACACAAGAATGATAGGGACGTTCAGTAGTAAGTGTGGTATTTTATTAATAATAAAATGCCATTAATGTTGCTCAGAGGGGCCAGCCATAGGTGGAATCTTTCTAATGCCCCACCCCCCCCACCCCAGTCCCTGCCCGACATGCAGACTCTGCCCGAGGACGTGCTGGCCTCGCCCCCCCTCGGCCCCCCAAACTACTTGCAGCTCTCCAAGGAGTCCGGCGGCAGTACCAGCAGCAAGAACTCCTCCTGCGACACGGACGACTTCGTGCTGGTGCCCCACCTCTCCGGAGAGCAGTCCTGTAAGCGTGTGTGTGTGTGAGTCTGTGTGCACGTGTGTGTGTGTGTGCACGCGCGAGTGTGTGTGTGTACGCGCGAGTGTGAGTGAGTGAGTGTGTGTGTGTGTGTGTGTGTGCACATGAGTGTGTGTGTACGCGCGTGTGCGTGTGCGTTCAGTCTGCAGCTTGCTGCTGTGTGTGTTCAGTATGCGTCTAGTCTTTGCTGCATATGACGGCTGTGTTTGTGTCTCAGTGGGGTTTCACTTCCTGTCTCTGTGTCTCAGATGACCTGCCGTTAGGGGCCACAGGCAGACGGCCTTCCAGCGAGTTCCTCATGTGTGGAGGGTGAGTGACAGCAGAGAGACCGCTACCGCTAGTGCAAACGCTGTCTGACTCACACGCACACTCACGTGCTGTATACATGTGTATGCACCCTCACAGGCACACACACACACACACTCACGTGCTGTATACATGTGTATGCACACACACAGGCACACACAAACACGTGTACACACACATGCACGTACGCACACATACTCACGTACACAAACACATGCACGTATGCACACATACTCACGTACACAAACACATGCATGTACGCACACATACTCACGTACACAAACACATGCATGTACGCACACACACACAACCACACGTACCCACACACACACATTTACACGCGCACACACACACACATACACGCATTGCATGCACACATGCACACACACACACGCATTGCATGCACACATGCATGCACACGCACTCACACACATACACACACACATGCATGTGCACACGCACACACACACACACACGCGTGCGTGCTTGCATAGTTTATTTAGCGTCTGATGTATGCTGGATTAATTGGCGTTTGTATCTGAGAGGGATTACGTTGTCTGGTCAATGCCATCTGTCCCAGAATTCCCTGGGTCCCAGAGCGCTGGTGGTCAGGATCAGCTCAGCTCCCATCCCTCTCTTCACACCCATCCCGCTCCGCTGATCCCAGATCAGTCCCCGCCTGGGGCTGACCCCACACCTGCTCAAAGCCACTTCCTGTTACTGCCACGCCTTCCCCAAGCCACTTCCTGTTACAGTCATCTTTAAATAACCTGCAGAAAGAGAAAACAGTACACCTCATGTATGCGCTTATATATTTACATATGAACAGAAGGTAGAAAGAGGAAAAGTATAAGGAAAGATAAATGGAGAAGTAGAAAAGGTTACACTCCTAGTACTCATATGTAAATATATATGCCTGTCTTCCCTCCCCCCCCCCCCCCCCCCCCAATTCTGTCTCTCTCTTGTTGTGAGAGGAGTTTAGGGACGTGCTCCTTGGGGGGTACAGTCAGGGTAGATGGTGGGGGGGGGGGGTGGTCACCTCATGTTGTTCCCACCAATCCCAGCACTTTCTGGCTGCTGCCCCCCCCCCCCCCTGCTGCTCCTGAGACAAAGGAAAACACGCAGACCTGTCATAAATATCCAGTCACCTTTCAGGCTCCTGGTCCCTGTAAACCCTGCCCTAACACAGCCCTGACCCTAATAACGGACCCCTCAACACCCCCCCCCCCCCATCCCCCTCCCCGGATGCAGCCCTGACCCCAATAAGTGCCTCCCCCCCCCCATCCCCCAGATACAGCCCTGACCCAATAACTACCCCCCCGCCGCTCGTTCCTCAACACTGTTCAAAGGTGTGTTTTTATTGCACGACAGCCTCTTGTGCTGAGGTCACTGTGCTACTGCTGCGCGTTTCCCACAGCCTCAAAAAAACCAGCTTTCAGTGAGAGTGCGCGCGTGTGCTTAGCGTGATCTGTGAGAATTTCAGTGTTAGTGTACGCTTAGCGTGTTCTGTGAGCATGTTAGCGTTAGCCTGTGCTTGGCGTGCACTGTGAGCATTTTAGTGTTAGCATGTTCTTGGCCTGCTCTGTGAGCATTTTGGTGTTAGCATGCGGTTAGCATGTTCTGTGACCATGTTAGGGCTTGTGCTAAGCGTGTTCTGGGTATTTTAGTGTAAGTGCATCCTTAGCGTGTTCCGTGAGTATTTTAGTGTAAGCGTGCTCTGTGAGCGTGTTAGTGTGTCCGCTTAGCGTGCTCTGTGAGCGTGTTAGTGTGTCCGCTTAGCGTGCTCTGTGAGCGTGTTAGTGTGTCCGCTTAGCGTGCTCTGTGAGTGTGTTAGTGTGTGCGCTTAGCGTGCTCTGTGAGCGTGTTAGTGTGTCCGCTTAGCGTGCTCTGTGAGTGTGTTAGTGTGTCCGCTTAGCGTGCTCTGTGAGCGTGTTAGTGTGTCCGCTTAGCGTGCTCTGTGAGTGTGTTAGTGTGTGCGCTTAGCGTGCTCTGTGAGCGCTTACGTGAGTCAGAATCAAACAAAGGAGCTGAGTCTGTCTCCGTGCTCTGCTCAGCCCTCATACCTCACGTGTAACCTCTCCCCACCCCCCCACCCCCTCCTTTCTCCACCCTGTTACATAACTCCCTCCCGACGGGGCCTTTGTTTCGTCCTCCCCCGGCCCCCTCCTCACCTCCCTGCGCCCCCCCTAGCCCACCCCCCCACCCCCCCACCCCCCCCCCAGCTGAGCACAAGACTTCTGCCCCGAGACATTCTGTTCCTCAGCTCAGAACAACAAAGAAGCGTGACCGAGCTGCGCTCTGTTTGCCTGGCCCTGCGGAGGGAGGGGGGGGGGAGGAGCCGGGGCCGGGGCCTGGCCATTGGCCCGCCCGGGGGCTCTGCTGACTCCTCCCGCGGCTCCTCCGATTGGCCCGGCTCGCGGTGTGTTTACAGGCACACGCCCCTCCCCTCCTGGTCCGAGCTGCTGGCTCTGCCTCGTGGCCGGGGTCAGCGTTCAGTCAAGTTTTCGGCTGTTTTTGGAGAGAAGAAGAAGAAGAAGAAGAAGTAGAGGGCCTCCTCTCTCAGTCACAACAAAGAGCTTCTGGAACATTCTGCTCTGAACTCAGAGAAACCCCGTTCAGGCTGAGGGGGAGGAAGGTTTTAAAGAAGGGGATTGTCTTCAGGACAGAAGGGAATAAAGAAACGGTGCGCGATTAGTCCCGCTGAGCGCAGATTTTTCGGCGGACGCGCGACTGTTCTGGTGCGACGCCCGGCAGCCGCGCAGCTCTTTGTTCCGATTGGCCGCTCGGCCGGATCTCACGCGTCCCGTCTCCCCCATCCAGGCAGCCGCCGCCGCCGCCGCCGCACGCCGGCCAGACGCCGGCGGTGTCCCCGCGCGCGGAGACCACGCCCATCCCGGTGCCCACCCAGGTGCGCAACTACCAGCGGATCAAGCAGAACCTGTCCAGCAGCCCCAGCCCCACGCAGTACGGCTCCCCCAGGTAACGCTGCGCTACGCTACGGTACGGTACACGACGCTACGCGACACAACGCTAGGCGACACTACACAGCGCTACGGTACGCGACACGACGCTAGGCTACGCTACACGGCGCTACGGTACGCGGCACGACGCTAGGCTACGCTACACCATGCTACGCGACACTACACAGCGCTATGCTGCGCTATGCGAGCCGCGCGCGAGCGATCACAGCAGCGGCGTGAGGTCAGGCGGGGACGCCGGCTCCTGTCTGTACCGCTCGTTCGCTCGTAGGTCCGTTTGAAAGCTGAGGGTGAGACGGTACGCCGCGTGCGCGCTCAGTCCCCCCAGTCTCCCCCACTGCACGCAGGGGACGGAAAGCAGGAGCGTTTCAGCGTGCTTGTAGGTTTTTTTTGTTTTGCAGTGCAGTGTTGTTTTGTTGAAGTGCTGTTGCTCTTAACGACAGCACAGCGTTGTGTGTGTTTGCGAGTATGTGTGTGTGCGTGAGTGTGTGTGTGTGTGTGTGTGAGTGTGTGCGTGTATGTGTGAGTGTGTGTGTATGAGCGCGTGTGTGTGTGTTTGTGTGTGTGTGCATGCATGCGTGAGTGTGTGTGTTTGCGTGTCTGTGTGCATGCGTGAGTATGTGTGTGTGTGTGAGTGTGTGTGTGTGTGGGAGTGTGAGTGTGTGTGTGTGTGGGAGTGTGAGTTTGTGTGTGTGTTTCCTCTGCCAGGGTGATGCTGCTGTGGTGTGGCATTTTGTATGATGTCACGGCGTGGCGTGTGATGTCATAGCGCCGCGGCGTGTGATGTGACGGTGCGGTGCGCTGGTTCCGCAGGTCCGGTACGGTGCGCCGGTCCAACACCAGCCCCATGGGCTTCCCCAAGGCGGGCTCCGGGTCGCCCAGCTCGGCTGAGGGGGCCCAAACGCTGGGCCGCCGCCTCTCCACCGGCTCCTCCCGCCCCTACTCCCCCTCCCCCCTGGGTGAGCGTGCGCCCGTCTGTCTGTCCGTCTGTCTGTCTGTCCCAGCTGTCTGTCTGTCTGGGTGTCCGTCTGTCTGCCTGTTCATCTGTCTGTCTGTCTGTCTGTCTGTCTGTCTGTCTGTCTGTCCCAGCTGTCTGTCTGTCTGTGTGTCTGTCTGCCTGTCTGCCTGTTCATCTGTCTGTCTGTCCATCCATCTGTCTGTCTGTCTGTCTGTCTGTCCGTCCATCTGTCTGTCTGTCTGTCTGTCCCAGCTGTCTGTCTGTCTGTCTGTTCATCTGTCTGTCTGTCTGTCTGCCTGTTCATCTGTCTGTCTGTCCGTCCATCTGTCTGTCTGCCCCAGCTGTCTGTCTGTCTGGGTGTCCCAGCTGTCCGTGACTCTAGGCTGTCTGTGGCTGTAGGCCGTCTGACTCTAGGCTGTCTGTGGCTGTAGGCCGTCTGACTCTAGGCTGTCTGTGGCTCTAAGCTGTCTGTGACTCTGGGCTGTCTGACTCTGGGCTGTCTGTAGCTCTAAGCTGTTTGTGGCTCTAGGCTGGCTGTAGTTCTGAGCTGTCTGTGGCTCTAGGCTGTCTGTAGCTGTAGGCTGTCTGCGATTCTCAGTTGTCTGTGACTCTAAGCTGTCTGTGACTCTAGGCTGCCTGTGGCTCTAAGCTAGGCTGTCTGTGGTTCTAAGCTGTCTGTGACTCTCGGCTGTCTGTGAGTCAGGTTGTCTGTTGTTGTCACAGTGGGCACCATTCCAGAGCAGCTTGGTCCGTGCTGCTGTGGACACACTCCTCAGGGACAGGAGGCTCGAACCCGCAGCTCAACTGGAGGTGAGACTCCGCCTCCCCCACACGCATGCACCCACACACACACACACTCACTCACACACACACACGCTGTATTCAACAAAACGACACTCTCTTCCTGGAAAACAAGAGACCTACAAACACGCTCAAATACGTCTGCTTTGTTTCCTGCATGCAGTGGGGCAGACTGTGTGCACAGCGTACCGTCTCACTCTTAGCTTTTGTCCTGAACTACATGCATAAGCTCGCGAAAACAGGAACTTGTGGCCCCTTTTGAACTTTGCCTTTGTTTTAGTCTTTAACGTGTTGATCTGTAGTGCCATCTAGTGGCAGCATTGCACATGTTCTGTTCCACAGTCAATGAGGGGACAATGAGCAGTGAGACCAGAATGTTGTCTGTACAACATGTTCCTTCAGATGTTTATTGGTGCAGTCATGTTTTTAAATGGTGATGTAATGATTGATTTTTTTTAAGTTTTGGCCAGATGTTGAGTGGTGATTGGTTAGGTATTTAGCTGGCATTTTGTTGTGCAATAATTGGGTGTTGGATTACGTAATGATTGGTTATACATTTTGTAATGGTTAGCGATTGACTAAGTAATGGTCGATTATCATTTAGTTAAGGACCAGTTATTGGGTAGATAATGATGGCTTAGTTGATATTAGTTGTGTCATGATGTATTATTGGCCACGTGATGGATCATTACTGGTTGTGTAGTCATACTATGGAGAGCAGTGTAATGTGGAAAAGAGGACATTATTGTTGATGGATATTGGTTGTTTCTTAGCACAGCTGAGATGAGTGGTTATTGTGATTACTGGGTGTGATGTGTAGTTTTCCCTGCTCACCCGCCCCCACCCCCCTCCTCCCACAGGGTCCCCTGGCCCCCCCTCCCAGTTGCTAGGAGCCCGGCTGCACAGCGCCCCCACCTTGACGGAGGTCTACCACAAGCAGAAGCTGCAGAAGCAGCTGTCGGACCCCGTGTACCCCATCCAGCCCTCCAGCTCCGCCTACCCCAGCAGCCACTCCCCCCAGCTGGGCCGGCCCGGCAGCCTGGGCACCTCCCCCACCAAGCACCTGGGCTCCTCCCCCCGCTCCTCCGATTGGCTGCAGAAGTCCCCGCTGCCCACCATCATCGGCTCTCCCACCAAGGTGCGTCGCGCGGTCGCCGCGGAGACGGCCCGTTTCGCGTCCCGCCGCCCGATTGGCTCTGCCGCTGACCTGGGCGCGCCCTCTTGTGTGTTTTTGGGTTCCCCGCAGACGACGGCGCCTTTCAAGATCCCCAAAACGCAGGCGTCCTGCAACCTGATGGCCCTGGCGTCCCAGCAGGGCCTGGCGGACAGCCCCGTCCCCGCCAGAACCCTGGGCGAGTTCCGGGACCTCTGCGCCCACCACTGCACCCCGTACCCCAGCGCGCGCCAGGCCACCCCCGAGCCAAGCAGGACCACCTTCGGCCGGTGAGCACCAGCGCCCCTGCACTACTGTGTGACCCCAATACTCTACTGAGTGACCCCAATACTCTACTGAGTGACCCAATACTGTGCTGTGTGACCCCAATACTGTACTGTGTGACCCAATACTCTACTGAGTGACTCCAGTACTGTGCTGTGTGACCCCAATACTCTACTGAGTGACCCCAGTACTCTACTGAGTGACTCCAGTACCCTACTGTGTGACTCCAATACTCTACTGTGTGACCCCAATACTGTGCTGTGTGACCCCAATACTCTACTGAGTGACCCCAATACTCTACTGTGTGACCCCAATACTCTACTGTGTGACCCCAATACTCTACTGAGTGACCCCAATACTCTACTGAGTGACTCCAGTACTGTGCTGTGTGACCCCAGTACTCTACTGTGTGACCCCAATACTCTACTGAATGACCCCAATACTCTACTGTGTGACCCCAATACTGTGCTGAGTGACCCCAATACTCTACTGTGTGACCCCAATACTCTACTGAGTGACCCCAATACTCTACTGAGTGACCCCAATACTCTACTGAGTGACTCCAGTACTGTGCTGTGTGACCCCAGTACTCTACTGTGTGACCCCAATACTCTACTGAGTGACCCCAATACTCTACTGAGTGACTCCAGTACTGTGCTGTGTGACCCCAGTACTCTACTGTGTGACCCCAATACTCTACTGAGTGACCCCAATACTCTACTGAGTGACTCCAATACTGTGCTGTGTGACCCCAATACTGTACTGTGTGACCCAATACTCTACTGTGTGACTCCAATGCTCTACTGTGTGACCCCAGTACTCTACTGAGTGACCCCAATACTGTGCTGTGTGACCCCAATACTCTACTGTGTGACCCCAATACTCTACTGTGTGACTCCAGTACTCTACTGTGTGACCCCAATACTCTACTGTGTGACTCCAGTACTCTACTGTGTGACCCCAATACTCTACTGAGTGACCCCAGTACTCTGCTGTGTGACCCCAATACTCTACTGTGTGACTCTAGTACTCTACTGTGTGACCCCAATACTCTACTGTGTGACTCCAGTACTCTACTGTGTGACCCCAATACTCTACTGAGTGACCCCAGTACTCTGCTGTGTGACTCTAGTACTCTACTGAGTGACTGTGTGTCATGACAGAGCGTCGTTCTCTCTCACTCCGTCCGTCTCTCACCCCCTCTTTTCCCTGTGCGTTGCAGGTCGGTCAGCACGGGTCGTCTCTCCGAGCCGGTGAGGA
Source organism: Anguilla anguilla (assembly GCF_013347855.1). Classification (NCBI taxonomy): domain Eukaryota; kingdom Metazoa; phylum Chordata; class Actinopteri; order Anguilliformes; family Anguillidae; genus Anguilla; species Anguilla anguilla. The sequence continues at coordinate 8,153,890 of NC_049212.1, forward strand.
TCTCCCTGGGGGGTCAGCCCTACCAGGGCAGCACCGACAGCCTGAACACCGAGAGGCCCATGGACACAGGTACAGCCCCGCCCCCTCCACCTCTTTCACCAGGGCCCCGCCCTCTTCCTGCTTCGCATACCCCGCTTCCTGTTTTACAGGAGCCCCGCCTCCTCCGCCTCTTTAACCAGAGCCCCTCCCTCTTCCTGTTTTACAAGAGCCCCGCCCTCTTCCTGTTTCACATACCCCCTCTTCCTGATTCCTCTAGCTAGGCTTAATGCAGTATATTCAAACTTTACGATAGCCAACCAGACAGAAGCGGCCAGATTAGTGTGCTGCGCGAGAGCTTTTGATTAACCGCGTGCATGTGATCTGGCGAGCTGATTGGCTGGGAGCTGGTGAGTGACGGCTGCGTGTGCTCCCCAGCCCCTGCAGGGATCGGTGGGGCGAGCCCTCGCACCGTGCTGTTCACCGTGGGGTCCCCCCCAAAGTGCAGCACCCCGCCCACCTGCAGTCACCTGGGCTCCCGGCCACGCACCACCTCAGGTCAGTCAATATGTGACTGCGTCAGTGTTAGTGTCAGTATGTTACTGTGTCAGTGTTAGTGTTAGTATGTGGCTGTGTCAGTGTTAGAGTCAGTACGTGACTGTGTCAATGTTAGAGTCAGTATATGGCTGTGTCAGTGTTAGAGTGTCAGTATGTTACTGTGTCAGTGTTAGACTGTCAGTACGTGACTGTGTCAGTGTTGGACTGTCAGTATGTGACTGTGTTAGAGTCAGTACGTGACTGTGTCAGTGTTGGACTGTCAGTATGTGACTGTGTCAGTACGTGACTGTGTCAGTGTTGGACTGTCAGTATGTGACTGTGTCAGTGTTAGAGGCAGTACGTGACTGTGTCAGTGTTGGACTGTCAGTACGTGACTGTGTCAGTGTTAGAGTCAGTACGTGACTGTGTCAGTGTTGGACTGTCAGTACGTGACTGTGTCAGTGTTAGAGTCAGTATGTGACTGTGTCAGTGTTGGACTGTCAGTACGTGACTGTGTCATGGCTGTACTGATGCTCTCTGTCCTCTGTGTGTGCAGTGGGGTCCAGCAGCTCTGCAGGGTCTCTGTGCTCCACCAGTGGGCGTGTGTATATGGGGTCCCCGCCCAGCATGGCCATAGGCTCCTCCCCCCCCGGCGCGGAGGCGGGGCCCAGCAGCCTGCGCTACGTCCCCTACGGCACCTCCCCCCCCAGCCTGGACGGCTTCATCACGTTCGAGGCCCCTGAACTACCCGAGGAAACGCTCATGGAGGTAAGCTGGGAGAGCCCCCTGCTGGTGGCTATTTGTTACTGTGCCCGCAAGGGAGTGCCTTGGGTCTGTGAGTTAGCGGTGGGTCATCCAGGCCAGCAGGGGGTGCCTGACTGCAGGGTTGTGTGTTTGGGCAGCGGGAGCACACGGACACGCTGATGCACCTGCGCATGATGCTGTCCTTCACCGACGGCGTGCTGGAGATCGCCGCAGTGCGGGCAGGCGGAGCAGATCTGGGCGTGTCCGCCGCCTCTCTCTACCCCCCTCAGGATAGCGTGGTGGTGGACCAGATCAGCCAGCTCAGCAGGGAGTGGGGGTAGGTGTGCTCTGTTTTATTATGCTTTTCTACTGTGAAAGAAGCAGGAGTGAGTGTGCGCTCTGCTGCCCCCTACAGGCAGGAGGACCCGCTCAGTTTTACTCTGCTTTTCTACCATGACTGAAGCAGGAGTGAGTGTGCGCTCTGCTGCCCCCTACAGGCAGGATGAGCCCGCTCAGTATTACTCTGCTTTTTAATTATGACTGAAGCAGGAGTGAGTGTGCACTCTGCTGCCCCCTACAGGCAGGAGGACCCGCTCAGTTTTACTCTGCTTTTTTACTGCGACTGAAGCAGGAGTGAGTGTGCGCTCTGCTGCCCCCTACAGGCAGGAGGACCCGCTCAGTTTTACTCTGCTTTTTCACTGTGACTGAAGCAGGAGTGAGTATGCGCTCTGCTGCCCCCTACAGGCAGGTGGAGCAGTTGGTGCTGTACATGAAGGCTGCCCAGCTCCTGGCCTCCTCTCTGCACCTGGCCAAGGCCCAGATCAAATCCGCCAAACTCAACCCCTCCACCGCCGTCAAACAAGGTGAGTCTGAACGAGCGCGTTGCGTGTAGCGTGTGACGTGTTGCGTGAAGCGTGTAACTGTGACTCTCCCTGCAGTGGTGCGGAGCCTGAACGAGCGTGTAGCGTGTTGTGTGTAGCGTGTAGCGCGTAGCGTGTAGCGTGTAACTATGACGCTGTGTCCCTGCAGTGGTGCGCAGCCTGAACGAGCGTGTAGCGTGTTGTGTGTAGCGCGTAGTGTGTAGCGTGTAACTCTGACACTCTTTGCAGTGGTGCGGAGCCTGAACGAGCATGTAGCGTGTTGTGTGTAGCGTGTAGCGTGTAGCGTGTAACTATGACTCTCCCTGCAGTGGTGCGGAGCCTGAACGAGCATGTAGCGTGTTGTGTGTAGCGTGTGACGTGTTGCGTGTAGCGTGTAGCGTGTAACTCTGACTCTCCCTGCAGTGGTGCGGAGCCTGAACGAGCGTGTGACGTGTTGCGTGTAGCGCGTAGCGTGTAGCGTGTAACTCTGACTCTCCCTGCAGTGGTGCGGAGCCTGAACGAGCGTGTAGCGTGTTGCGTGTAGCGCGTAGCGTGTAGCGTGTAACTGTGACGCTGTGTCCCTGCAGTGGTGCGGAGCCTGAACGAGCGTGTAGCGTGTAGCGCGTAGCGTGTAACTCTGACTCTCCCTGCAGTGGTGCGGAGCCTGAACGAGCGTGTGACGTGTTGCGTGTAGCGCGTAGCGTGTAGCGTGTAACTCTGACTCTCCCTGCAGTGGTGCGGAGCCTGAACGAGCGTGTAGCGTGTTGCGTGTAGCGCGTAGCGTGTAGCGTGTAACTGTGACGCTGTGTCCCTGCAGTGGTGCGGAGCCTGAACGAGCGTGTAGCGTGTAGCGCGTAGCGTGTAACTCTGACTCTCCCTGCAGTGGTGCGGAGCCTGAACGAGCGTGTAGCGTGTAGCGTGTAACTCTGACGCTGTGTCCCTGCAGTGGTGCGCAGCCTGAACGAGCATGTAGCGTGTAGCGTGTAGCGTGTAACTGTGACTCTCCCTGCAGTGGTGCGCAGCCTGAACGAGCGCTATAAGAGCTGCATCTCTCTGTGCCGGCGCCTGACGGACCGCCTGCAGCACTTCTTCTCCGATAAGCAGCGCTTCGTGGACGAGATCAACAGTGTGACAGCCGAGAAACTCATCTACAACCACGCTGTGGAGATGGTGAGTCACACACACACCATATCTGAGATACACAGGCACTCACACACACACTCACACACAGTCACACACTCTCATACACGCACACACACCCACACTCAAACACACACGCTCAATCACACAATCAAACACACACTCTCAGACACTCACACACACACACACACACTCTCAGACACACACACACACACACACACACACACACACACCCTACCTAAGATACACAGGCACTCACACACACACACCATATCTAAGATACACGTGCACTCACACACACACACACACTCACACACAGTCACACACTCTCATACACGCAGACACACACACCCACACTCACACACAAACGCTCAATCACACAATCACACACACTCTCACACATACACACACACACACACACTCTCAGACACTCACACACACTCTCACACACGCACAGACACACACATGCACTCACACACTCACACACAGTCACAGACTCTCATACACGCACACACACCCACACTCAAACACACACGCTCAATCACACAATCACACATACACTCTCAGACACTCACACACACACACACACTCTCAGACACTCACACACAATCACACACACACACTCTCAGACACTCACACACACACACACACACACTCTCAGACACACACTCTCATACACGCACACACACACACCCACACTCAAACACACACTCTCAATCACACACACACTCTCACACATACACACACACACACACACACACTCTCAGACACACACACACGCACACACACACTCTCACACATACACACACACACCCACACTCACACACACACGCTCAATCACACAATCACACACACACACTCTCAGACACTCACACACACACACACACACTCTCAGACACACACACACACACACACACACACACTCTCAGACACTCACACACATTCTCACACACGCACAGACACACACAGTCACACTCTCATACACACACACACCCACACTCAAACACACACGCTCAATCACACAATCACACACACACTCTCAGACACTCACACACACACTCTCACACATGCACTCACACACACTCACACACTCTCATACACGCACACACACACACCCACACACACACACACACACTCTCAATCACACAATCACACACACACTCTCAGACACTCACACACACTCTCACACACGCACACACACACACTCTCAGACACACACACACACACACACACACACACACTCTCAGACACTCACACACACTCTCACACACGTACAGACACACACACACTCTCAGACACTCACACACACTCACACACTCTCAGACACACACACACACACACACACACTCTCAGACATTCACACACACACTCTCACACATACACTCTCAGACACTCACACACACACACACACACACTCTCAGACACACACACACACACACACACACACACATACACACTCTCAGACACTCTCACACACGCACACACACGCATAGACACACACACACACACACACACACACTCTCAGACACTCACACACACTCTCACACACGCACAGACACACACAGACACACACACACACTCTCAGACACACACACACACACACACACACACACACACACACTCTCAGACACACACACACACACACACACACTCTCAGACACTCACACACACACACACACACACACACACTCTCAGACATTCACACACACACTCTCACACATACACTCTCAGACACTCACACACACACACACACACACTCTCAGACACACACACACTCTCAGACACTCACACACACTCTCACACACACACACACACACACACACACACTCTCAGACCCTCACACACACTCACACACACTCTCACAGACACACATACACACACTCACGCTCAGACTGTTTGTCGCCGTGCTGTGCTGACTCCCTCCCTCTCCCTGCAGGTGCAGACGGCGGCGCTGGATGAGATGTTCCAGCAGACGGAGGACATCGCCTTCCGCTACAACAAGGCCGCCATGCTGCTGGAGGGGCTGTCCAAGGTTCTGCAGGACCCGGCCGACATCGAGAACGTCAACAAGTGTGAGTGTTTCCCCAATCCCCCCCTCACGTCTAACAATGTGTGTGTGTGAAAGTGCGTGTGTGTCTGTGTGTGTGTGTGTGTGTGTGTGTGTGTGTGTGTGTGTGTGTGTGTGTGTGTGTGCGTGTGTGTCTATGTGTCTGTGTGTGTGTGTGTTAGGGCTGTCACAAAATATTCGAAGTTCGAAAACTATTTGAAAATCTTTTTTTTTTCGAGTTCGAACCTAAATTTGAGTGTTCGAATATTAGTTTTGGATCCCGGCGTAATTATCATAAATACACAGGCTTAATTTCATGGGGCGAATCCTGTTCATGCACGCAAAGTTCATTTCCTGTGCTAGCGTTACTTCCTCTGTCACCAAAAAACGTCCTGCCCTGGATCCAGGGCAAGTGGCTGGTTTTCCTGGATTCGAGTTGTTTCTGCGAATTGCGGGGACGCATCGCTTCCCTTTTTCTTTAGCTTTCGGCAGTCTGTAAAAAGATAGCTCCGATTTCTTGTTGAATGTCCATGGACCACTGGTTGTTTGGTAAGTTGTAAGGATCACTGTCGACTCCAACTGCCTTTAATTTAAGCAGATAATCGTTTGTTTTGCTCCCGGTTTTGCAGTTTCCTCTACTAAAGGCAGCCATGTTGCAGCAGCATGTTTTGCCACTCAGTCCCGACTGAGGGGGCGTATTCCGGTGGGAAAGTGACGTCAATGCATACCGTCTATACCACACGTGATACTTTCAGCTGACACCTAACGTTACTGGTCAGCTAGCCTCTCGAGCCAGTCTCTTTTTCACTTCGTTCAACAGATCTGGTTAGCTAACAATTTAGGCTAAATAATGTTCCCATGGCAGGCTATGTTTCCTTTCTGTTCTGAAGATTTTGATAAAAATTGGATGATGAAAGAAGTTAAACGAAACAGTAAGTCATTTATGTTGTTTTAGGCTACAGGTATTAGCCGTTTGAATAGTTTTTGTGTTAAGAAATAAACAGGGATTTCCTATAAACAATCATTACCCTATTATTGTGATTAATAAATGCCGAGTTGTGGCAAATTACATCCACGAGAAAGTGCTTTATTCGTTTGCGCATTAGGCTATAGAAACTGCAGGGGGTTCATTTATAAAAGTGAAGACCTGACGTAGAGCCACAACCGTTTCCACGGTCAAATCGAGTCATGTTGAAATTTTATTAACCACTACTTTGACGTGATTTTCTACGCACGCGCCACAAAGTTGATTTAAAATACGTTTTGTAAATTAGGACCCAGATGTAGTAACCTAGTATTAAAGTTCACCAATGTCCTCTATTCTACTGCCCGCTTGTGGAAAATAACGCGCAGGCTAGTTCAGAGGGAGCGTCACGTGCATATTGCACCCGACAATAAGCAGCTTATTTTTGTGAATTATAGGCAAATGATATTCGAATATATTCGAACTCTAACTAATTACAAAAGCCAATATTCGAACTCAATTTCTTGGCACTTTTGACAGCCTTAGTGTGTGTGTGTGTGTGTGTGTGTGTGAGAGTGCGTGTGTGCTGTAACGTTTGGTCTGTACTGTAATGTGCGGTCAGTGTTTGGTCTGTTCTGTAATGTGTGGTCGGTGTTTTGTCTGTGCTGTAATGTGCGGTCAGCGTTTAGTCTGTGCTGCAATGTTGGTGTGCGTGCAGTCAAGACAGTGTTTGGTCTGTGCTGTAATGTGTGGTCATTGTTTGGTCTGTACTTTCCATGCGGTCAGTTGTTGGTCTGTACCCCGCTGTCTGTCTGCGCACACTGACCCCTCCTCTCTCGTGTCTGTTGTGCAGATAAAGCCAGTGTGGAGCGGCGGATCTCTGCACTCTGTTACTGCACTGTCACGCTGTACGAGTAGGCCACGCCCACAAGGGACCACCTGTCTGCTGTCACAGGGACCACGCCCTTACCTGAGCACCTGAACAACCGGAGGCACACCCCCACCCCCCCCCCCCCAGCCCTTCTCTCTTGTAGCAGTTGAAGCACTTTTCCTTTTTATTCTGTTGAGAAAAAAACAGTGTTATTCCCTATTGCCTCATGAACTGAGTGCAAAGCAGGAGAGACTCGCATATCCACAACCAAAGATGATGATGATGGTGACGAAGAAGAAAGAAAGCCAGACAAAATGACTGAACAAAAAAAGTCCAAATCAGATCACAAACCACTTGTGGGACTGTTAGGAAACTGAACTCTCCTACAGAACTCGCCCTGAGACTGTTCAGTTCTTAAAAGCGAAGCACAGTACAGCAAACATTATTATTATTCTTATTATTAATATTATTATTATATTCTTACTGTTGCAGTTATTTATTGGTTAGGGAAAACGCTTTTCCAGATGAGATAATCCTGTCTGTTGAACATTCAGTAATGAGTGGCAGATATTTTGAGTGAACACATTTACATTCACATTTACCTACATCCACACAAACAAACACTCACAATAGAAACTGACTGACACACACACACACGGGAATTTACACATGCATACATGCGCACAGACACACACAGCAGTGTAAAGAGCCTGTAGATGTGTAATTATCTTTTTTTTTGCAGAAGCACTTTATGAACAGTGATGGTTGGAAGCAGATTTCCATTTGGTAGTGAACACAAATTGAAGGTTGGCGGGTTAAACTGATGGGGTGTGGGTGGGGGGGGGGGGGGGTGGAAGGAGACTCAATTAGTTTCCTGTACCACTGAGAGACTCCTCCCACTGAGGGACTCCTCCCACAGACAGACTCCTCCCAATGAGAGACTCCTCCAACAGACAGACTCCTCCCACTGAGAGACTCCTCCCACAGACAGACTCCTCCCACTGAGAGACTCCTCCCACTGTCTGACTCCTCCCACTGAGAGTCTCCGTCCACTGACAGACTCCTCCTATTGATAGACTCCTCCCACTGACAGACTTCTCCCACTGAGAGACTCCTCCCACTGTCTGACTCCTCCCACTGAGAGACTCCTCGGACCCCGCCTCTGGACCTGGCTCGGCTCGGCTCGGCTCGGCTCGGCCTGGTTCTCCCTCGTTACTGTACTGGACTTCCGCGCCGCGTGCAGGGGCTGCCGGGCTCAAGCGGCGTCAGCAAAGCGGGCGATACGCAAGACGCCATCTCCCCGGCCTCGTCTTCCTCACACTGCAATCAGAGAGACTGCGGGGGGGGGGGGCGGGGCGCGTCACCGTCCCCGTCACCACGGAGACCGGATCACGTCACTGCCCCCCCGTCGCCACGGAGACCGGAGTACATCACGGCCCCCGTCGCCACGGAGACCGGAGTGCATCGCAACCCCCGTCGACGCGGCGGCGGAAGCGCACCGCGGCTCTCGTTACCACGGCAATGGTTCTGGCCTCTTAGAGCCGTCTGCTGCCGAGTCCAATCAGAAGTGGGGAAATTACTTGAGTAGTTTTACCGAAGTTTCATTTTCTTAGAAAAACATAGACGTTTTTTAAAAAATGTTTATTAATAACTGTATCTAATTTTCAAGGAAAGTTGATGTTTGCAAAATGTAAATATTTGTATGTCGTGCATGTGATTTTTATTTGACCTTTTCCTGAATGAATGCGAGAGGCAAAGTGTGGGATAAGAGACAGGAAGTGATGTCAGCGGATGCTCTGCCTGTGAAGCAGCACAAAACGTTCTTGTGCAGGGATTGGCCTGTTTTCACAAAGAGCCTCAGGGTAAGAGCACTGATCCAGGGTCAGTCTTCCCGTGTCCACGTCCGACTCCTGTCCCTTTAGAGCCAAAATGGCTGAACTGATCCTGGATCAGGCCTTTGTGAATAGGGGCCTTTGAGTTAGAGATCTGTTACTGCCACACCTTTCGCCTGCACACTGCCACGCCCCTGGGGGGGGAGCCGGCAGTGCAATGAGAACTGCACTCCTGTATGAACTGTAGACTTGGAATGTTGACCAATGAAATCTTGAGTCTGTATGCTTCTTACCGAACGAGAAAAAGCCTTTTGCTGGTTTAATGCAGGCCTCCCCCTCACACTCGCCCCCAAACTTCTGCCGTGACCTCACCATGGTCACAACAGTGCTAGTGTGTCCTCACCGACAAGGTGTGTGATAGGCCAGCTCTCTAACCAATCAGAAGTGGTGCAGATCCAGCTGAAGGCCGTCCGTTTCTCTCTCTCTCTCTCTCTCTCTCTCTCTCTCTCTCCCTCCCTCCCTCCCTCCCATCTCTCTCTGTACATGTGTGAAAATCCCCTGCTGCTTAACAGCATAGCTGGGCCTTTCTCATTATGTCCAGCTTTTATTTTTAAATACTGAATTTCCGATTTCTTGAGCACTGCACCCTGACTGAAGCCTTTCGTACGCTGAGCGGGGACCTGACCTGTCCTTCCCCATGAGGGTCACCGCCTCTGCAGCACCCCCACCCCCACCCCCACGCCCACACCCACACCCACCCCCTGTCACCTGTCACCTCCCACCTCCCGAGCAAACCATCGGTACTAAGCACACTTTATACCCCTAGATTCATAGAATGCATCAGCCTTTCCGCAAAAGCCCCTCTTCATCTCTTCAGAATGAATGAGCAGCTCCTCATCCAGCTCGTCACATGACCCGTCCCTCCGAAACTTTATGTCACGCCTCTGAATTTCCATGCGCCCATTTCGTTTTTAATTGTTTTTTGTTTTGTTTTTTAAGGAAAAATGTAAATGATTAACTGATACGTGTTTCACTAAGGACATCTCTGTACTCTCTGGAACTCTGGAAATGCAGCCTTTGGTTATTAAAAGAAAAAAGTCTGAACGACGCGTTGTGTCCTGTGTCGTGTGCGCCTCCCCTGATTTGACCTGACTTTTGTGTGCGCGTGCACGTAGTCTTAGTCCGTGCGATTGAAGCCACGTAATTATTCCCACAAACTACACTAATCCATAACATCAAACTATGCTGAAAAGATGGACATAATGTTTCTAAAAGCATTTTTAGCAACATAACACTTGCTCAAAGAAAATTTGTATTTTGTGGAAATCTTTGTAATGATTATTTATGTTGGGTGTACGATTGGGCATTTGCAAAAGTGTAATGTTATGCTGAAATATGCTAATTATTCATAACCATGCAGCCGGTCTGCGCAATTAGCAAGCCATAGACCTAGCTGCCTTTGCTCTCAAAAGCCCTGTCGCATGGACACTGAGCCCTCAGTAGCGCATTAACATTATTCAACATCGGTGGACAATTAAATTAGGTTCGTCACAAAGTATTTTACTGGACAAGGCCGATTTTGTTGTGATTTCAGACTCCCAAGTCCATCACGTCCGTTTAATGTTTGGGTTCCATGCGTTCATCCGTCTGCTGCCCTCTGGTGCCACATATGATGTATTGCACGTCACACCAAGTTGAACGAGGCCGTCGATGCAACAGCCACGAACTTTTGAATAAAATTGCCGTCTATCGGTTTCGTAATCTGCGGTTATTTTGGCCAATCGTTTAAGGAACAGAAATTTTAAAAAAGAAAAACAAGAAATTAATGCTTATTGATATTAATTATAAAAACAGAGACTGGAAAACAAGAATCAACCAGTTCTTCGTGTTGATGACAAATTTTTAACATAAAATGAAATTGCTCTCGATTCTAAAGTTTATGGCGTCACGTTCTCAATTCCTTCAAACACATTTACAAATGAAATACTTTGCATTTGATTTATATTAATTATTTCAGACTCCGGCTCGGACTTTAGCATACGAACTGTATTTTCCATTTTACTAACTCTTTGCCTATACACAAATAATTCAATCTGGCTGAACCAATTTGTCAGTCATAGTGTGTTCACAAATATCTGTGTTACCTAGAGTTCAAATCCTCAGACCAGCATTTGGAGGGAAACAAAATAAAAAGAAGTCATCCTGACCACCAGCACGAACTGGAGATTCAAAAACAGACAATCCTGTACTCCCTCTTTCACCATTATTATTATTATTGTTGTTGTAATAAAAAATAATAATACAAATATGTTCATAATTCCCTCTCACCCTGTTCTTTAAATAAAAAACCCAATGTATGGTCACCCCAGAGTGACAGAAGTACTGAGCTGAAGACGGGTAATTTGTTCATCCGGAAAAGCAAGCAAGGAGCATAGAGAGAAAAATCGCAGGTTTTTCTTTATTGTTTTGTCAACTTTTTTTAACCTGTTGGATGAACCATCTTTGGAGGCTTAAAATAATCCCCAGTGCGATCATTTTTTCCCGTAGGAAAATACAAATGCAGAAATTCCAACAAGCCGGGACAAAGAAGATATTCTGTCCACAGCCAGAGTTCTGTTCCATTGCAGTTCTTCTCTGCGCAGTTGCTCTTCCCCAGTTTAGCTCACGCTCACAGGTGCGTTCACTGTCACAGGTAACTCCGCCGGCCCCGTTGGGCACGCCTGCTCAACCGCTCGTTTAGTCTTCCACAAGTCTCCGCTTCTGGTCTCAGTCTTTAAAACTGTATCAGAAAACTCTGGAGCATATTTTTCGGACCGTATTTCTCGGAGCATATTTCTCGGACCTACTTCTCCTCCCACAGCCAACAGTCTATTCTTTTACTCCCCTTTCTTCTTTCACAGAATTCGGCCGGCGCAAAGCCGGATTTCCTGTGGGAGGGCTATCCTGATTGGATACAGTATGTGGGGGCGTGTGACCGAAAACTGAAACCTGGGCTATATAAGACCATTTCAGTTGCGCTCCAATTTGAAGAGCAGAATCACAGCAACAGGAAAGATGAATGCCTTATTTCACCGAATGGGCAGAACACGATGGTTCGCGGCTGTGCCAACGGAAGTGAACCATGTTCACTCTCAACGTATTGCGAAGAGCCGCATTACTATCACTGACAAAAGGATACACGGCACTGCCGTACGTGGAAATGTGGGTAAAACCAGGCCGCGTGAAGCGGCCCGTCCCCACGCAGCTGGAACCATGAGATACAGCAGCAGTGCTACGGCAGTCTACAGCGACCGTTTGTACGCGTCACGTACTACGCACAGGTTTACGAGCGCCAGCCAAGGCTCCCGAACGGCGAAATGGTGCAATGAAATGGTGGAAACCACAAGAGAACGCTATTACAAGCGCACGGTTCACAAAGAGAGTCTCCGGCCTCGTGAGACGTCTGAACCCCGAGAGCTCACCGTGGGCACTGCATTGCGTGCTCTGACTCGCGTCCTCATTGAAATCGTGAGATCATGGCTCTGAGGGCTCTGAACAAAACTTTGAGCTCTGACGTTGACTTCCTTGATAAAAATCTCTCAATAAAAGTTATTCTATGCACTCTGCTACATATTTTCTGTTTTCTGATTTTTATTCACTGACTGAATAAAAAACCAAGACAACCTGGAGTGCAACGCTCTAAAGACAGTGGAGATGGTTGTTGACTTCAGAGAGAACCCAGCCGCACCCGCCCCCATCACCCTGTGTGACGTCCCAGTCGACACTGTGGAGTCCTTCCGCTTCCTGGGCACCATCATCATCCAGGACCTCAAGTGGGAGCTGAACATCAGTTCCCTCACCACGTAGGCACAGCAGAGGATGCACTTCCTACGGCAGCTGACGACGTTCAACCTGCCAATGCAAATGATGGTGCACTTCTGCACCGCCATCATTGAGTCCATCCTCTCCTCCTCCATCACCATCTGGTATGCTGCTGCTACATCCAAGGACAAGGGTAGACTGCAGCGTATCATTTGTGCTGCTGAGAGGGTGATTGGCTGCAACCTGCCATCCCTCGAGGACCTGCTCACCTCCAGAGCCCTGAGGCGAGCATGAAAGATTGTGGCCGACCCCTCCCACCCTGGACACAAACTCTTTCAAACACTCCCCTCCGGCAGGAGGCTGCGGTCCATCAGGACCAAAACCTCACGACACAAGAACAATTTGTTCCCGACGGCAGCTAGCCTCATCAACAAGGCCCGGGACCCCTACTGACACTGTCTGTCATCCTGACCCCCACAGACGCGAAACAGACATAGCACCTGTACTTATTATAACACTTTGTCCCCTTGCACTGTGCTTATCCTTGCACTGTTTATTGTTCCTTGTTTACTGTTTGCACAATGTTTATGTTTTTTGCACTATGTTTTTTTAAATTTTATTTCATTTTATTTCATTTTATGTTCGCTGCAATGCATCGCCAGACCAAAACAAATTTCTTGTATGTGAAAACCTACTTGGCAATAAACCTGATTCTGATTCTGATTCTGAATCCTGTGTTTTACCTGGTGTTTCCCCGTCTCTCTTGACTGTTGGCAGCAGAGGCCAGTAATGCTGCTGTTGCTCCCATTGACAACCATTCACCCATTTGTTATCCCTCTGACTATTACTTTGCTTCAAAGACAATAAGTTTGAATACACCAGTCTGCGACAATACAGACTGGATGAAGTAGCCCAAAGCACAGATCTGAAGTAAGCAAATTCACAATAACGTCTTGTTGTTCAGGCTTGTAGCGACATCCGAGTCACAAGAGCTTACTGTTCACACTGGATTCTGTAGTCTTTGTGATAGCACGAATAATTGCTACTAAGTCTATGTTCATTTCTGTCCTCTGTTTTATTGTTCATTGTATTACTTCTACTTCCATGACCAACAGTTGATTCCTTTACTGCCCCTTTTACTTTCACAGTCGAAATGCAAAACCTCTCAGGTCTGCCTGCGGAAGTGTGGCGTTCGATCCTGACATACGGCTCTGAGCCGTTCGGCAGTCACTGATAGGGATGTGTAGCACAGGGAAGCACCTAGCTAGCTGCCTGGCAGAATATTTTCACCCTTTTTATTTTCATTTATTTTCTTTATTTTTATTTTTTTACTGTATTTACTGTTTCACTCTGTCTTCCTCAAACTTCTGTAGCTTTCAATTCGTAGAGATTGGAAGTACTATCGGTAGCCTACTATCCAAGCCAAAACAACAATCTAGCTACGTGTGGAAACAGCGTTAATCTCACCCTCTGTCTGACATATTTAATGCAGCTGCATACACAAGTGTGTGCGTGTGGATCATTCACTGCATTTTGATGTTCTTTGCAAGTCCCAAAACACTAAAGTTTAACATTTGCGTTAAACAGGCTACCATTGATCGCCGGTCAACAGTTTTTCTGCGCTCCATAAAGCCCCCTTATAGGTATTAGAGAGCGAACCGGCGAAGCCGCGCTTGGCACTTGCGGTGAGACTAACATTGAGTATATTAATACTAATAGGCGCAATGTATGACTACTAATATGCGTTATAAGTAGAGTGCCTTTTAAAATAAAATGAGGAAACATTTTTACCCAATGTAAGTTTATTTTGATAATTTGTCCTGCCGGCTAGACGATTTTTAGGAAAGTATTGTGCCGCATAAAAAAAACAATAGTCAAATGAAAAAACGAGAATAACGTCACGTTAAACATTTTGACAGAACATATATTTGTCGGTTAGCCGACCGGAGCCCCCGTCGGTGTAAGGATTCTCGTTTCCTTACACGAGGATTTTGACTTTGCGGAAGCCACAAAGAATAACATTCGGGTATGCGAATGCCTACGTTCGGATCGAGTCCGACTTCGGATATGACGATTTCCCGAAAGTGAGCTGTATATATCTGTATGGGCGCGCTTCATAGAACCATATGCGTCAGATTCAGTTGAGCTCCAATCTGAAGAGCAGAATCTCAGGAACAGGGAATATGAATGCCTTATTTCACCGACTGGGCAGAACGCGAAGCTTCTCGGCTGTGCCGATATAAGTGAAACGTTCACTGTCGACGTATTGCGCAGAGCCGCATTACTATCACAGACAAAAGGATACACGGCACTGCCGTACGTGGAAATGTGGATACAACCAGCCCGCGTAAATCGGCCCGTACCCACGCAGCTGGAACCATGAGAAAGAGCAGCAATGCTACGGAAGTCTACAGCGAGCGTTTGTACGCGTCACGTACTGTACATACAATTTGAAGAGCAGAATCACAGCAACAGGAAAGATGAATGCCTTATTTCACCGAATGGGCAGAACACGATGGTTCGCGGCTGTGCCAACGGAAGTGAACCATGTTCACTCTCAACGTATTGCGAACAGCCGCATTACTATCACTGACAAAAGGATACACGGCACTGCCGTACGTGGAAATGTGGGTAATTTCCCCACGCGTCCCCACGCAGCTGGAACCATGAGATACAGCAGCAGTGCTACGGCAGTCTACAGCGAGCGTTTATACGTGTCACGTACTACGCACAGGCTTACGAGTGCCAGCCAAGGTGCTCGAGAGGCGAAATGTTGCCAAGTAATGGAGGAAACCACAAGGGAAAGCTATTACAAGCACGCGGTTCACAAAGAGAGTCTCCGGCCTCGTGAGACGTCTGAACCCCGA
This sequence comes from Anguilla anguilla, assembly GCF_013347855.1. Classification (NCBI taxonomy): domain Eukaryota; kingdom Metazoa; phylum Chordata; class Actinopteri; order Anguilliformes; family Anguillidae; genus Anguilla; species Anguilla anguilla. The sequence continues at coordinate 8,169,529 of NC_049212.1, forward strand.
GAGCTCACCGTGGGCACTGCATTGCGTGCTCTGACTCGCGTCCTCATTGAAATCGTGAGATCATGGCTCTGAGGGCTCTGAACTCAACTTTTTTCGGCCATCGCAAAGCCGGGTTTCAGTTCCTGTGGGAGGGCTATCTTGATTGGGTACAGTATGTGGGGGCGTGGGTCCGAAAACTGAAACCCGGCTATATAAAACCATTTCAATTGCGCTCCCATTTGAAGAGCAGAATCACAGCTACACGAAATATGAATGCCTTATATCACCGACTGGGCAGAACGCGAAGCTTCGCGGCTGTGCCGATGTAAGTGAAACGTTCACTGTCGACGTATTGCGCAGAGCCGCATTACTATCACAGACAAAAGGATACACGGCACTGCCGTACGTGGAAATGTGGATACAACCAGCCCGCGTAAATCGGCCCGTACCCACGCAGCTGGAACCATGAGAACGAGGAGCAATGCTACGGAAGTCTACAGCGAGCGTGTGTACGCGTCACATACTGTACATAGGCTTGCGAGCGCCAGCCAAGGTGCCCGAGAGACGAAACGGTGCAACGGAATGGAGGAAACCACAAGGGAAAGCTATTACAAGCGCACGGTTCACAAAGAGAGTCTCCGGACTCGTGAGACACCTGAACCCCGAGAGCACACCGTGGGCACTGCATTGTGTGCTCTGACTCGCGTCCTCATTGAAATTATGAAATTATGGCTCGAAGGGCTCTGAAATCAACTTTGAGCTCGTTAACTCCTATGATAAACATATCTCAATAAAAGTTATTCTGTGCCCTCTGCTGCATATTTTTTTTATTGATTCACTGACTGAATGCCGTCTATTTCCTGGTGTTGTCTCGTCTCTCCTGACTGTTGGCAGCAGAGGCCAGTAATGCTGCTGTTGCTCCCATTGACAACCATTCACCCATTTGAATAAATAAATGTTTTTTCGGACGTATTTCTCGGAGCATATTTCTCGGACCTACCTCTCCGCCCTTAGCCAACAGTCTATCCTGATTGTGTACAGTATGTGTGGGCGTGGGTCCGAAAACTGAAACCTATATAAGACCATTTCAGTTGCGCTCCAATTTGAAGGGCAGAATCACAGCAACAGGAAATATGAATGCCTTACTTCACCGACTGGGCAGAACACGATGCTTCGCGGCTGTGCCGATGGAAGTGAACCATGTTCACTCTCGACGTATTGCGAAGAGCCGCATTACTATCACTGACAAAAGGATACACGGCACTGCCGTACGTGGAAATGTGGGTAAAACCAGGCCGCGTGAAGCGACCCGTCCCCACGCAGCTGGAACCATGAGATCCAGCAGCAATGTTACAGAAGTCTACAGCGAGCGTTTGTACGTGTCACGTACTACGCACAGGCTTACGAGCGCCAGCCAAGGTGCCCGAACGACGAAATGGTGCAATGAAATGGTGGAAACCACAAGGGAGCGCTATTACAAGCACGCGGTTCACAAAGAGAGTCTCCGGCCTCGTGAGACGTCTGAACCCCGAGAGCTCACCGTGGGCACTGCATTGCGTGCTCTGACTCGCATCCTCATTGAAATCGTGAGATCATGGCTCTGAGGACTCTGAAGTCAACTTTGAGCACCGGCGTTGACTTCCTTGATAAAAATATCTCAATAAAAGTTATTCTATGCACTCTGCTACATATTGTCTGTTTTCTGATTTTTATTCACTGACTGAATAAAAAACCAAGACAACCTGGAGCTCAACGCTCTAAAGACAGTGGAGATGGTTGTTGACTTCAGAGAGAACCCAGCCCCATCCGCCCCCATCTCCCTGCCTGACTCCCCAGTCGACATTGTGGAGTCCATCCACATCCTGGGCACCATCATCACCCAGGATCTCAAGTGGGAGCTGAACATCAGATCCCTCACCAAGTAGGCACAGCAGAGGATACACTTCCTGTGGTAGCTGAAGAAGTTCAACCTGCCAATTCTAATGATGGTGCACTTCTGCACCGCCATCATTGAGTCCATCCTCTCCTCCTCCATCACCATCTGGTATGCTGCTGCTACATCCAAAGACAAGGGTAGACTGCAGCGTATCATTTGTGCTGCTGAGAGGGTGATTGGCTGCAACCTGCCATCCCTCCAGGACCTGCACACCTACAGGGCCCTGAGGTGGGCAGGAAAGATTGTGGCTGCCCCCTCCTACCCTGGACACAAACTCTTTCAAAAGCTCCCCTCCGGCAGGAGGCTACGGTCCATCAGGACCAAAACTTCTCGACACAAGAATTGTTTTTTCCTGACTGCAGCTGGCCTCATCAACGACGCCCGGGACCCTGTCTGACACTGTCTGTTATCCTGACCCCCACAGACACGAAACAGACATCGCACCTGCACTTATTATAACACTTTGTCCCCTTGCACTGTGCTTATCCTTGCACTGTTTATTGTTCCTTGTTTACTGTTTACTGTTTGCACTATGTTTATGTTTATTGCACTATGTTCATTTTATTTCATTTTCTTCATTTTATTTTATGTTCACTGTTATGCATCACCAGGCCAAAATAAATTCCTTGTATGTGAAAACCTATTTGGCAATAAACCTGATTCTGATTCTGATTCTGAATCCTGTGTATTACCTTGTGTTTTCCCGTCTCTCTTGACTTGGCATTTTTGCTCCCATTGACAACCAGCTTTTGGAGGGACACAAAATAAAAGAAGTCATCCTGACCACCAGCACGAACTGGAGATTCCAAAACAGACAACCTTGTACTCCCTTTGCCACCATTATTATTATTTATTATTATTATTATTATTATTATTATTATTATTATTATTATTATTATTGTAATACAAATAATTTTTAAAATATGTTCATAATTCCCACTCGCCCTGTTCTTTAAATAAAAAAATCCAATGTATGGTCACCCCAGAGTAACAAAAGTACTGAGCTGAAGACGGGTAATTTGTTCATCTGTCCCAGGTAACTCCGCCGGCCCCGTTGGGCACGCCTGCTCAACCGCTCGTTTAGTCTTCCACAAGTCTCCGCTTCTGGTCTAAGTCTTGAAAACTGTATCTGAAAATTTTGGAGCATATTTTTCGGACATACTTCTCCTCCCACAGCCAACAGTCTATTCTTTTACTCCCCTTTCTTCTGTCACAGAATTCAGCCGGCGCAAAGCCGGGTTTCAGTTCCTATGGGAGGGCTATCCTGATTGGGTACATTATGTGGGGGCGTGGGTCCGAAAACTGAAACCCGGCTATATAAAGCCATTTCAGTTGCGCTCCAATTTGAAGAGCAGAATCACAGGAACATGAAATATGAATGCCTTATTTCACCGACTGGGCAGAACGCGAAGCTTCTCGGCTGTGCCGATATAAGTGAAACGTTCACTGTCGACGTATTGCGCAGAGCCGCATTACTATCACAGACAAAAGGATACACGGCACTGCCGTACGTGGAAATGTGGATACAACCAGCCCGCGTAAATCGGCCCGTACCCACGCAGCTGGGACCATGAGAAAGAGCAGCAATGCTACGGAAGTCTACAGCGAGCGTTTGGACGCGTCACGTACTGTACTTAGGCTTACGAGCGCCAGCCAAGGTGCCAAAGAGGCGAAACGGTGCAACGGAATGGAGGAAACCACGAGGGAAAGCTATTACAAGCACACGGTTCACAAAGAGAGTCTCCGGACTCGTGAGACACCTGAGCACCGAGAGCACACCGTGGGCACTGCATTGCGTGCTCTGACTCGCGTCTTCATTGAAATGATGAAATTATGGCTCGAAGGGCTCTGAAATCAACTTTGAGCTCGTTAACTCCTATGATAAACATATCTCAATAAAAGTTATTCTGTGCCCTCTGCTGCATATTTTTTTTATTGATTCACTGACTGAATGCCGTCTATTTCCTGGTGTTTTCCCGTCTCTCCTGACTGTTGGCAGCAGAGGCCAGTAATGCTGCTGTTGCTCCCATTGACAACCATTCACCCAATGCGTTCTCCCTCTGACTTTTCCTTTGCTTCAAACACAATAAGTTTGAGTAAACCAGTCTGCGACAATAGAGACTGGATGAAGTAGCCCAAAGCACAGATCTGAAGCCAGCAAATTCACAATAACGTCTTGTCGTTCAGGCTTGCAGCGACATCCGAGTCACAAGAGCTTACTGTTCACGCGGGATTCTGTAGTCTTTGTGATAGCTCAAATAATTGCTAATAAGTCTAAGTTCATTTCTGTCCTCCGTTTTATTATTTATTATAATACTTCAACTTCCATAACCAACAGTTGATTCCTTTAATGCCCCTTTTACTTTCACAGTCGAAATGCAAAACCTCTCAGGTCTGCCTGCGGAAATGTGGCGTTCATTCCTGACGTCCAGCTCAGAGCCGTTCGGCAGTCACTGATAGGGGATGTGTAGCACAGGGAAGCACCTAGCTAGCTGCCTGGCAGAATTTTTTCCACACTTTTTTTTTTTTTTTTTTTTTTTGCTGTATTTAATGTTTCACTCTGTCTTCCTCAAACTTCTGTAGCTTTCAATTCGTAGAGATTGGAAGTGCTATCGGTAGCCTACTATCCAAGCCAAAACAACAATCTAGCTAGGTGTGGAAACAGCTTTGATCTCACCCTCTGTCTGACATATTTAATGCGGCTGCATACACAAGTGTGTGCGTGTGGATCATTCACTGCATTTTGATGTTCTTTGCAAGTCCCAAAACACTAAAGTTTAACATTTGCGTTAAACAGGCTACCAATGATCGCTGGTCGACAGTTTTTCCGAAAATTTGAACATACCAAAGCGTTAAACAGGAATATTTGATTATAAGAATCCCTACCTTCGGACCTAGTCCGACTCTGGATCCCGCTCAAGTTTAAGGATTCTCGTTTCCCAACACGACAATTTTTGACTAAGCTCGGATTTATACGACAATTTGACTATACTCGGCCTTAATATTGAGGATTTCCGATAAGAATATCGGATGGTCACATGTTTCGCGTAAGGATTTCGTAGCCTATTGTCACATGATTCGATAAAGGAATCAGTTCGGACTCCGATTCCGACTTTAGCATATACGAATTGTATTTTCCATTTTACTAACTCTTTGCTTCTACAAAAAGAATTCAATCTAGCTGAACCAATTTGTCAGTTGGAGTTTGCTCAGAAATATCTGTGTCACATAGAGTTAATATCCTCAGACCAGCTTTCGGAGGTAAACAAAGAAGTCATCCTGACCACCAGTACGAACTGGATATACCAAAACAGACAGTCTTATACTCCCTCTTTCAGCATTATATTATTATTATTATTATTATTATTGTTATTATTATTATTGTTATTATCATTGTTGTTGTTGTTGTAATAAAAATAATAATACAAATATGTTCATAATTCCCTCTCACCCTGTTCTTTAAATAAACAACCCAATGTATGGTCACCCCAGAGTGACAGAAGTACTGAGCTGAAGACGGGTAATTTGTTCATCCGGAAAAGCAAGCAAGGAGCATAGAGAGAAAAATCGCAGGTTTTTATTTATTGTTTTGTCAACTTTTTTTAACCTGTTGGAAGAACCATCTATGGAGTCTTAAAATATTCGTCAGTGCGATCATTATTATCTGTAGGAAAACACAAATCCAGAAATTCCAACAAGCCGGGACAAAGCAGATATTCTGTCCGCAGCCAGAGTTCTGTTCCATAGCAGATCTTCTCTGCGCAGTTGCCCTTCCCCAGTTTAGCTCACTCTCACAGTTGCGTTCACTGTCCCAGGTAACTCCGCCGGCCCCGTTGGGCACGCCTGCTAAACCGCTCGTTTAGTCTTCCACAAGTCTCCGCTTCTGGTCTCAGTCTTTAAAACTGTATCCGAAAATTTTGGAGCATATTTTTCGGACCGTATTTCTCGGAGCATATTTCTCGGACCTACTTCTCCGCCCTTAGCCAACAGTCTATCCTGATTGTGTACAGTATGTGTGGGCGTGGGTCCGAAAACTGAAACCTATATAAGACCATTTCAGTTGCGCTCCAATTTGAAGGGCAGAATCACAGCAACAGGAAATATGAATGCCTTACTTCACCGACTGGGCAGAACACGATGCTTCGCGGCTGTGCCGATGGAAGTGAAACATGTTCACTCTCGACGTATTGCGAAGAGCCGCATTACTATCACTGACAAAAGGATACACGGCACTGCCGTACGTGGAAATGTGGGTAAAACCAGGCCGCGTGAAGCGACCCGTCCCCACGCAGCTGGAACCATGAGATCCAGCAGCAATGTTACAGAAGTCTACAGCGAGCGTTTGTACGTGTCACGTACTACGCACAGGCTTACGAGCGCCAGCCAAGGTGCCCGAACGACGAAATGGTGCAATGAAATGGTGGAAACCACAAGGGAGCGCTATTACAAGCACGCGGTTCACAAAGAGAGTCTCCGGCCTCGTGAGACGTCTGAACCCCGAGAGCTCACCGTGGGCACTGCATTGCGTGCTCTGACTCGCGTCCTCATTGAAATCGTGAGATCATGGCTCTGAGGGCTCTGAACAAAACTTTGAGCACCGACGTTGACTTCCTTGATAAAAATCTCTCAATAAAAGTTATTCTATGCACTCTGCTACATATTTTCTGTTTTCTGATTTTTATTCACTGACTGAATAAAAAACCAAGACAACCTGGAACTCAACGCTCTAAAGACAGCGGAGATGGTTGTTGACTTCAGAGAGAACCCAGCCGCACCCGCCCCCATCACCCTGTGTGACGCCCCAGTCGACACTGTGGAGTCCTTCCGCTTCCTGGGCACCATCATCATCCAGGACCTCAAGTGGGAGCTGAACATCAGTTCCCTCACCACGTAGGCACAGCAGAGGATGTACTTCCTGCGGCAGCTGAAGAAGTTCAACCTGCCAATGCAAATGATTGTGCACTTCTGCACCGCCATCATTGAGTCCATCCTCTCCTCCTCCATCACCATCTGGTATGCTGCTGCTACATCCAAGGACAAGGGTAGACCGCAGCGTATCATTTGTGCTGCTGAGAGGGTGATTGGCTGCAACCTGCCATCCCTCCAGGACCTGCTCACCTCCAGAGCCCTGAGACCGGCAGGAAAGATGGTGGCTGCCCCCTCCCACCCTGGACACAAACTCTTTCAAACACTCCCCTCCGGCAGGAGGCTGCGGTCCATCAGGATCAAAACCCCTCGACACAAGAACAATTTGTTCCCGACTGCAGCTGGCCTCATCAACAAGGCCCGGGACCCTGTCTGACACTGTCTGTTATCCTGACCCCCACGGACACGAAACAGACAGCACCTGTACTTACTCTAACACTTTGTCCCCTTGCACTGTGCTTATCCTTGCACTGTTTGTTGTTCCTTGTTTACTGTTTACTGTTTGCACTATGTTTATGTTTATTGCACTATGTTCATTTTATTTCTTTTTCTTCATTTTATGTTCACTGTTATGCATCACCAGGCCAAAATAAATTCCTTGTATGTGAAAACCTACTTGGCAATAAACCTGATTCTGATTCTGAATCCTGTGTTTTACCTGGTGTTTTCCCGTCTCTCTTGACTGTGGGCAGCAGAGGCCAGTAATGCTGCTGTTGCTGCCATTGACAACCAGCTTTTGGAGGGACACAAAATAAAAGAAGTCATCCTGACCACCAGCACGAACTGGAGATTCCAAAACAGACAATCCTGTACTCCCTTTGCCACCATTATTATTATTTAATATTTTTATTATTTTTATTATTATTATTATTATTGTAATACAAAAAATTTTAAAAATATGTTCATAATTCCCACTCGCCCTGTTCTTTAAATAGAAAAATCCAATGTATGGTCACCCAGAGTGACAGAAGTAATGAGCTGAAGACGGGTAATTTGTTCATCCGGACAAGCAAGCAAGGAGCATAAAGAGAAAAATCGGTTTTTATTTATTGTTTTGTCCTCTTTTTTTAACCTGTTGGATCAACCATCTATGGAGTCTTAAAATAATCACCAGTGTGATCATTGTTTTCCTTAGGAAAACACAAATGCAGAAATTCCAACAAGACTTGCAGTTCTTCTCTGCGCAGTTGCCATTCCTCAGTTTAGCTCACGCTCACAGGTGCGTTCATTGTCCCAGGTAACTCCGCCGGCCCCGTTGGGCATGCCTGCTCAACCGCTCGTTTAGTCTTCCACAAGTCTAGGCTTCTGGACTCAGTCTTGAAAACTGTATCTGAAATTTTTGGAGCATATTTCTCGGACCTACTTCTCCTCACGCAGCCAGTCTATTCTTTTACTCCCCTTTCTGCTTTCACAGAATTCGGCCGGCGCAAAGCCGCATTTCAGTTCCTGTGGGAGGGCTATCCTGATTGGGTACAGTATGTGGGGGCGTGGGTCCGAAAACTGTAACCTTGGCTATATAAGACCATTTCAGTTGCGCTCCAATTTGAAGAGCAGAATCACAGCGACAGGAAATATGAATGCCTTACTTCACCGACTGGGCAGAACGCGAAGCTTCTCGGCTGTGCCGATATAAGTGAAACGTTCACTGTCGACGTATTGCGCAGAGCCGCATTACTATCACAGACAAAGGGATACACGGCACTGCCGTACGTGGAAATGTGGATACAACCAGCCCGCGTAAATCGGCCCGTACCCACGCAGCTGGAACCATGAGAAAGAGCAGCAATGCTACGGAAGTCTACAGCGAGCGTTTGTACGTGTCACATAGGACTGCACACAGGCTTACGGGCGCCAGCCAAGGTGCCCGAGAGGCGAAACGGTGCAACGGAATGGAGGAAACAAGGGAAAGCTATTACAAGCGCAGGGTTCACGAAGAGAGTCTCCGGACTCGTGAGACACCTGAGCACCGAGGACGCACCGTGGGAACTGGATTTCGTGCTCTGACTCGCGTCTTCATTGAAATGATGAAATTATGGCTCTAAGGGCTCTGAAATCAACTTTGAGCTCGTTAACTCCTATGATAAACATATCTCAATAAAAGTTATTCTGTGCCCTCTGCTGCATATTTTTGTTTATTGATTCACTGACTGAATGCCGTCTATTTCCTTGTGTTGTCTCGTCTCTCCTGACTGTTGGCAGCAGAGGCCAGTAACGCTGCTGTTGCTCCCATTGACAACCATTCACCCATTTGTTCTCCCTCTGACTTCTACTTTACTTCAAAGACAATACGTTTGAGTAAACCAGTCTGCGACGATACAGACTGGATGAAGTAGCCCAAAGCACAGATCTGAAGTAAGCAAATTGTTAACAAACAGTTGATTCCTTTAATGCCCCTTTTACTTTCACAGTCCAAATGCAAAACCTCTCAGGTCTGCCTGCGGAAGTGTGGCGTTCGATCCTGACATACGGCTCTGAGCCGTTCGGCAGTCACTGATAGGGATGTGTAGCACAGGGAAGCACCTAGCTAGCTGCCTGCCTGGCAGAATATTTTCACTTTTTATTTTCATTCTTTTTTTTACTGTATTTACTGTTTTACTCTGTCTTCCTCAAACTTCCTTAGCTTTCAATTGGTAGAGATTGGAAGTGATATAGGTAGCCTGCTCTCCAAGCCAAAACAACAATCTACCTAGGAGTAGAAACAGCTTTAATCTCACCCTCTGTCTGACATATTTAATGCAGCCGCATACACAAGTGTGTACGTGTATCATTCACTGCATTGTGATGTTCTATTCAAGTTCTAAAACACTAAAGGATAACATATGCGTTAAACAGGGTACCAATGATCGCCTGTTGACAGTTTCTCTGCGCTCCATAAAGCCTCCTTATAGGTATTAAACAGCGAACCGGCGAAGCCACGTTTGGCACTTGCGGTGAGACTAACATTAAGTATATTAATACTAATAGGCGTAATGTATGACTGCTAATATGCATTATAAATGTGAAAATGATCTCCCGTCCCTTTTCGATAGCCCACGAGTCCCCAAGAGCGTGAATAGCTCGCACATGTGTTAACTGTGTTTAGCGTAGCCGAGTGTTCGGTCATACCCATAAATAAAACGCAAAGCGATAATTCGCTCACATCCCCGTTTATTGCAATCGAACACCTCCACTTCCGCATTCACCTGTCGGCTGGGTTACTAAGGCGCGTGCGCGTCGTTCAGGTGCCTGCTTACCGGTTGAGTGGAAAACGTAATTTAAAGCGGGGGTGTCGATATTTTGAGACATGACGTATTTTGATGTAATATGATTGATTATGTATATCCAAGGATGATCTTCAAAGGAATAACCATCCTATTGTTAAAATGACTTGAATTGGTGTAATTTGTAACTGTTATTGCATGTATTACTTTTGTCCGTTGTGGTTATGGAAATTGGAGTACCCTGGGGAATGGTTTAGCCCAATTATGGGAAATATATATAATGGGGCTAGTTTCTTTCAGTAGTTTTTTTCTTCTTCTTCTTCATCCTTTGGATGAGCAGCTTGATGTGAGGCTGGGTAATGCGATCGTGCTCCATGTTAAAGCTATCTGCTTATTACTAATTCTACCTGCTACGAAAGCCATTTTATTGTTTCCCCGGGAATGTACAGTACCTTGCGTAGGATGTATTAAATTGAATCTGCACTTTGGCATCTCACTTCTGGAGTGACGCTGTCTCTGTACACCACCATCCAGCACCACCTGGTCACACTCATCCTGTTAAACAAGTGAGTCCTGTTAGCACGGCCTCACGATAAGTATAAAAAATAACAGTCTGCTTTGTTTTGCTCTGCTTTTTTACTGTTATCTCTGCACTCTGTTACTGCACTGTCACACCTGAACAACCGGAGGCACACCCCCCCCCCCCCCCCCCCCCAGCCCTTCTCTCTTGTAGCAGTCAAAGCACTTTTATCCTTTTATTCTGTTGTGCAAAGTGTAAAGCAGGAGAGACTCGCATATCCACAACCAAAGATGATGATGATGATGATGATGATGGTGAAGAAGAAGAAAGAAAGCCGGACAAAATGACTAATCAAAAAGTCCAAATCAAATCACAAACCACTTGTGGGACTGTTAGAAAACTGAACTCTCCTATTGATCTCACCCTGAGACTGTTCAGTTTTTAAAAGCGAAGCACAGTACAGCAAACATTATTCTTCTTCTTATTATTATTAATATTATTATTATATTCTTACTGTTGCAGTTATTTATTGGTTAGGGAAAACGCTTTTCCAGATGAGATAATACTGTCTGATGAACATTCAGTAATGAGTGGCAGATATTTTGAGTGAACACAGTTACATTCACATTTACCTCCATCCACACAAACAAACTCATAATAGAAACTAACACACACACACACACACACAGGAATTTACACATGCATACATGCGCACAGACACAGTGTAAAGAGCCTGTAGATGCGTAATTATCTTTTTTTGCAGAAGCACTTTATGAACAGTGATGGTTGGAAGCAGATTTCCATTTGGTAGTGAACAGAAATTGAAGGTTGGCGGGTTAAACTGATGGGGTGGGGAGGGGGGGTGGAAGGAGACTCAATTAGTTTCCTGTACCACTGAGAGACTCCTCCCACAGACAGACTCCTCCCTCTGAGACTCCTCCCACTGAGAGACTCCTCCCACAGACAGACTCCTCCCTCTGAGACTCCTCCCACTGAGAGACTCCTCCCACAGACAGACTCCTCCCTCTGAGACTCCTCCCACTGAGAGACTCCTCCCACTGACAGACTCCTCCCACTAAGAAACTCCTCTCACTGAGAGACTTCTCCCACCGACTGACTCCTCCCACTGCAAGACTCCTTCCACTGAGAGACTCCTCGGACCTTTGCCTCTGGACCTGGCTCGGCTCGGCTCGGCCAATGAAATGACAAGTCCGTATGCTTCTTATCAAACAAGAAAAAGCCTTCTGCTGGTTTAATGCAGGCTTCCCCCTCACACTCGCCCCCAAACTTCTGCCATGACTCCACCATGGTCACAACAGTGCTAGTGTGACCTCACCGACAAGATGTCTCTAACCAATCAAATATCCCCTGCCGCTTAACAGCATAGGTGGGCCTTTCTCATTATGTCCAGGGGGTAACCTTTGCTACAAGTTACATTTGTAGGTAGTTAAAAGGTTGTTGAGGGACTTTTAAAACAGATATGTCTGAATGTTTGGATGGGGGTGTGTGTTCTTTTCATCCAATTCCCCAAGCCAAAGACAAACTTGGACACGTGTCTGGATAAAACTTTGGACAAGCATACTCGCATTTTAAGGTCAACTGGCCTATTCAGGATCATTGATTACAAGTTACGTTACAAAGTAATGACAATGTAACGGTGTCATTTCATTCATTAAAAAAACTGTTCATTCATTATTAGCAAGTAACCATTAAGTTCTTGTTTCTTATTTCTGTTCCTGAAACGGAAAACGATTGGCCAAAAAGTACACGGATCCTGCCCAAGCACTGCACTTTTTTTTGTTTGTTTCTTTTGTTGTTGTTTTTCTTTGTCATGGTTCATGATGTGATTATAATTGTGTAAGACGACCCTGGGTTTGCTGCGGGGTGCAGTGCTCCTTAAACAAGCAGTTCAAGATAACGGTCACGTTATTACAATGTCGCAGGGCACCGTGAAACTCCCGTTTAAAACTTCCCTTTTATATTAGGGAACACCAAGCTGTTGAACGAATTTTAAAAGATTGGGGGGAAATTGATTTTTAAAACTTCATGCATACTGAGTTCATGTTTTATTTATCTTCCGTTTTCACGAACGTGCAAATTTGCTCAATAACTAAATAACGTTAGAATTACAGGATATATGTGCAGGCGCCATTGTTTTAAATTCAATATCACAATAATAAGTGTAACTTTTGTTGTGAAATTTCCCGCACTCGTTGTTACCGGAAGCCACGAGCTCACAGGATTCTATTAACTCCACTCACACCACTGAGGCGTGTTTTTGGATTGCTGACATTCATGTGCAAAAACACGGGCCAGGGACTTTGGAACTAATATCAGGTAAATAACTAAAAAAACGCTAACGTAACGTGGTATATTGCTAGCTTGGTACATCTCAAATCGAAGGTATACCTATGCGTGTAAAGCAGTAACTGTTTATATGCTTTAACGTTACTTGCAGAGGCGCTCGTTTCTGTTTGTTTGCGTCTTGCACTTCAGAGTTGCCCGTTTGTGTTTTGCATATTTGCCCGCACGTGAGATGGTAACTCCCATATGAACAACAAGGTAGGCTACATTCCATTAGTTTGTGGCCTGCACATAGACTGCGGTGCAGCTAGTTTTATATTGGGATATTCGGATTACGAATAGATCACGAACGAAACGTCCAGATAAGATAGGCTACTAACACTAAATTCGGAACCCTGGCAACGTAGACAGTCGACTGCAACCTCTTTTTCGAGATAATTACGCTTTGAAAACGAGAAATGACAATGATCTCTGCGCAAATCCGTCAGCGCACAGCGCATCCGTCAGAGTGTTTAGGGACCATCTAAAAAGTAGGCTACAACAAGAAATTGAGGAGTAGCCACTTTCGCCGGTACCCGTGGATAGTTAAGCTTAATTTCCCTTAACTTTTCCCGTTCATTCTCAACGGTAGTTCTTAACACTACGGATGTAATACGTTTTCGGCCGCACGTTGATTTCGCGGCGCTGTTCCGTCCCGGATGAAGGAACGACATTTTCGTCTCTGCCCTTAACTTTCCCAGTTCATTCTCAACGGTAGTTCTTAACGTTGCGGGTGTAATATAGTTTTGGCCACACGCTGCCGTGGCGCTGTTCCGTCCTGAATGAATGAACGACGCCGTATAAACAAATAAATTCAAATATTAAATACACGCGAGGCATTTTGCGGTTATTTTGTGGTACCTACGCTTCGGTAAGTCTTAATAATTTTATTACAAGCAGGTTCCTATTTTATATTGATGTCATCGAGGTATTCTGTCATTAATTCAGCTAAAAGATCAGTAGTTTCATTTTTCCTAGTTGACTTCATTATTGGTTTTCACGCCCCGTTTGTTGGCTTGTCCGTACATAATAATACTTCTAAGTGAGAATATTGCAGGTAAATGGGACATGTGTACATGTGCACGTTTGTGTCTCAATACATCAGCTATTATTAACATGGCCCTGCAATCATATTAGGGTTTAGTTTACAATATGTTTAATTTCCCCCTCACTATATTATTGCTGGTATCATCATCATTATTGGTATTGCCCCCTTTACATGTGCCTTGTGTAACACGTCATGGTCTAGACATAATTTAAAAAAATATATATTACTCTTATTACACTTGCTGTCAAGGCAATAAGTAGTGCCATCTCTAATTGTTTATTGTCAGTACTGTCATTCTGCCGTTTTAACAAACGTTTCGCTATCTATATGTTTCTATACTTACTATTATTATTATTATTAGTCAATTTAACTATTCAATATAGTACAGGACACAGTACAAATATTGCTGCCTCCACCTTCAGACAATACCAAATTTGTGTAATGCAATTCATATTAACTACCCCCTCCCACCCTATCCCCTGGATTGACAGCACACAAAAAAGGGAGATCAGTGGAAAATCATTATAATAACAATAATAATTTTCATGTTGAGAATTTGAAAATACTGGGTGATAGAGCTACACAAGGTTGTGTATCAAAATGGCAAAACATAAGGTCAAGGGCATAAAGAACCTACCATTTATACAGCATTATGATGTACAGTTCCCATGAAAATATAAATCCTCCCAAAAGTTTACTGTCCAGGTCTCTGTTTTAGAGTTAAGGTTATTTCATTATGGCGAGAATTCTTAAGTCATCAACTGTAGAGGTCCTCCTTGGCCTACCAGGCCCTTTGTGATTACTGAGCTCACCAGTGCTCTCGTTCTTAATGACGTTCCAAGCGGTTGACTTTGGTAAGCTTAAGGATTGGCCTATGTCTCTGACTGTTTTTTCATATATCCCAGCCTCATAATGGCTTCCGTCCATTGGCATACCTTATACTTGTACTGAAGAAGCAATTGAACACACCTGACTAATCAGAAACACATGTGAAACCATTTGTCCTGAACATATGACACCCTGAAAACAAGTATGTACATCCCCAATTCTAAAAAAGTCGGGACGGTAAATAAAATGCAAATAAAAACAGAAAGCAGTAATTTGTAAATTTGCTTTGACTTGAAAAATATTGCCCATATTTAATAAGCGTTATTAAAATAAATGGTAATGTTACACAGTGGTAAACACTCGACTGTCCCAACTTTTTTAGAGCGTGTTGCAGTCAACAGATTTGAAATGAGTGTATATTTTCAAAAAACAATTAAATTCTCAAGGTAAAACATCAAATAATGTGCTGTTGTAGTGTTTTAAATATGGTACAGGGTAAATAAAATTTACACTATTTACATTATCACTCCTTTTTGTTTTTATTAGCATTTTCCATACTGTCCCAGCTTTTTTGGAATTGGGGTTGTATGTAGGCTATGTATAGAGAGTGCTGTTATTTCTACAGGGTGAAATCAAAATATATTACAGCAGCCTTTCATAAAAGCTGAGCGCTGATAGCTGCACTTTAACCACATATGATCTGTTTGATTACAAATCTAAAATTATGAAGTACAGAAGCAAGTAAAGAAAATATGGCTTTGTCCCTAACATTATGGTGCTCACTGTATATAAAAATATAATTTGTGCTTCAGAAGTGGCCCATGAAGTACTTGGCAAAAGCAGACCAATGCCAGTACTCCACTTAACACCCAAGCTCCGAGGAGCTTCAGGAGACCCAGCAGCCGTGGCAGCATGTGACTGCAGGGAGTCCGACTGCATGTGTGCCAGTTGTCACCTTGCAGCCTCGGTAAATCCACCTGCTCCAGTCCCAGCCCCAATCCCATTTCATGCTTGTGCATATCAACCCTGCTAATACTGTTATGAACAAAAATACAAATATAGCTTCACACTTGCCTGTTGTTGTGTTTATTAAGAATTGTAATATGTAATGTTGTAATCTTATTTGTACTGTTGCAATAATTGATCTGATGTAAATACTTTGATAACTTTCCCTGTTTTGATTTGGCAGAAAAGATTTCCTGATCCTCTTCATAATAAAATGGAGATGGAGAACAAATATCATGTTAATATCAAACCTAAAAAAGAAGAAGCGATATCTGAGACACTTCTGTGAAAAACAAATCAATTATAAACAATTATTTATTTGCCCATGGGTGGATTCGAACCATAGTTTCCATGTAAGCGCGTTACACCTATACACGGCTGGCCAGCCATCGATCAACGTGTATAATAGCTCTTAAGTTTACTCCACAGTCCAAGGAATTTATGAAGACGATAATACAGCTTTTAGGTTAGTACGTTTTGAATCTGGTTGATGACTTTTTTTAATAAGATGTTTTTAATTTTGTGTAGTTTTTTTTTTAATTCTAAAATTTAATAAATTCCCAATAGTGCAATGGAAAGCACTAAAATCAGCGCCAGATGTTACATTGCATCCCATTGACAACGTTACAACTTTTAGGTTTGGAATTGGTTTATTTTAGTACTTTATTACAAATAAAATAATAATTCAGTGACTTGACAACTACCACTTAATAGAGGACTATTTGGCACACACTGCTACTTTCATATTTAGTCATTTTCTTAACTTCTGTTTAATTTAGGTAAATTTGTATTTGGAAAAAAAAATTCAAAAGCTTTGCAACTGTTGAACCACATTTTTTTTTAAACCTACAACTTTATACATTGCATCCATTTATACAGCTGGATATACACTCACTGGCCACTTCATTAGGTGACAGGAGTGGCACCCGGTGTGGTCTTCTGCTGCTGTAGCCCACCTGCTTCAAGGTTTGACGTGGTGTGTGTTCAGAGATGCTCTTCTGCATACCTCGGTTGTAACGAGTGGTTATTTGAGTTACTATTGCCTTTCTATCAGCTCGAACCAGTCAGGCCATTCTCCTCTGACCTCTGCCATCAACAAGGCGTTTTCGCCCAGAGAACTGCCGCTCACTGGATATTTTCTCTTTTTCGGACCATTCTCTGTAAACCCTAGAGATGGTTGTGCAGGAAAATCCCAGTAGATCAGCAGTTTCTGAAATACTCAAACCAGCCGGTCTGGCACAAACAACCATGCCACGTTCAAAGTCACTTAAATCACCTTTCTTCCCCATTCTGATGCTTGGTTTGAACTTCAGCAGATTGTCTTGACCATGTCTACATGCCTAAATGCATTGAGTTGCTGCCACGTGATTGGCTGATTAGATATTTGCGTTAATGGGTGCACTTTGCAGTTGAACAGGTGGACCTAATGAAGTGGCTGGTGAGTCTATACTGAAGCAATACAGATCAAGTACCTTGCTCAAAACAACAGCTTCATGTCCGGGCATTGTGTCGCCATGCTTCAAAGAGGACTCGATTAATTTAGGTGAATTTTTATTTTTCCTTTAATCTTTCTGTTTTTCTTGTTTTATGTTGGTCAGTTTTTATTCGGCATTCAATAGCTTTGCAACCATCTGAAGGACCGCACTGTCCCAACTCTGCTTAATAGAAAGCCACCTACTGGCTGTACTACAACTTTCAGATTTGAAAATTTCAAGATGGATTAATTTAGGTGAATTTTTCTTTTGTTTTTTGTTTTTTTTTTAGGAAAAAAAAATCAATAGCTTCACAACTGTTGGTAGGACAGTGTTAAAACCAACAATACTTAATGGAAGTGGGCATACCACAACTTTCAGATTTGGAAATTTAACTTCTGTTTAGTTTTAGTACATTTTTATTTGGGGGAAAAAAATTCAATAGCTTTGCAACCGTCAGTAGGACCGTGCTAAAACCAACAATACTTCATAGAAGGCCACACGGTACTGAAATTATCCCACCAGGCTGGAGACGGCCATCTTCTCTCTGTCTGCGGAGAAGAGGGGCACCTGCCAATAACCTTCTGTTAAGTCAAGAGTGGTGATGTAACAGGACTCAACCAGTCACTCAGTAAGTTGTGGGGTCATGGGGTCATGGGGTCATGGGGTATATGCCTCGAGCTTCGACACCACATTCAACCAGTGGCACAAGTCGTTGCAGAACCCAATGCTGGCTTTAGGCTTGGAGACCAACACCCCAAGGCTTGACCAGGGGTTGCAGGCTTCCTCTGTCACCCCCCCCCCCCCATTTCCTTCATCCTGGTGGCTCTTCTGCCACAGCTGCGATGTAGCCGCACGGTCGCCACCGTTTGCCTTGGCGCCTCAGTGTGGTGTTCAATTGGAGCGGTGCGCCCTGGGATTGGTGAACTCGTTCTCTTCCCCCCCCGGGGACCTGCCTGAGGCTCAGGCCCCCTCCCCACAGCGCACCGGATCGCGAGCGGCGACACCGTCCCTGTCCGCCTGGCGAACACTGGGGCTGCCGTGGGTCTCTCCACCCGCCTCTTCAGCACGCCTGGTGCTCTTTCCGCAAAGGCCGTTCGGCAAAACGCTCCAAAGTTTTTAGCCGACCTAAAACCATAACCGTCGCATTTCTGCTAAAATGTTGAGTGCAGACATTTCCAAATGTAGTCATTCGCTTCCTTAGATCTACGCTGCTGTTTGTTAACCAAGGGTCTGACATGAGAGCTCAGTACTTGTTTATAACCAAACTATTGGTAATCCTGTTTTACTAATCCCAGAAAGAATGGCATTACCCATCATCCCTTTTTCTGTGTTAGTTTTATTGGTCATGTTCTATTGGAAGCACCATGTCAGACAGACTGTGTGTGTGTGTGTGTGTGTGTGTGTGTGTGTGTGCGCGCGCGCGCGTGTGTGTGTGTGTCTCAGAAGCAGGATGTCGATGGACGAGGTGGTGCTTCGTGCGAGGAAGGCCTTCCAGAGTGGCAGGTCCAGACCTCTGGAGTTCCGGGTCCAGCAGCTCAAGAGCCTTCTGCGTTTCGTCCGAGACAGACAGACAGACATCACCACTGCCCTGAAAAAAGACCTCGACAAGGTCACTGAGCACTTAAGATCCCCCTGCTTACTGATCTCTGAGCTTACTGACCATACTGAGCACTAAACCCCCCCCCACTGATCTCTAAACTTACTGACCATACTGAGCACTAAACCCCCCCCCCCCCCCCCCTCACTGATCTCTAAACGTAGACCATATTAAGCACTAAACACCCCCCCCCCCACCCCGCCCCGCTTACTGATCTCATAACTTACTGACCAGCTGCCAATAGAACCCAGAGGAGCTGCTATCTCTTGTTTGTTCCAGGCATTTTCCTTGTTGGAACTACGAGTGTAAAACAGGTAAAGCGCTGTCACAGACTGATTAACTGTGTGTGCACCTGTGTCTGCATGTGTGCCTGTGTCTGTTCATGTGTGTGTGTGTGTCTGTGCGCCTGTGTCTGTGTGTCTGTGCGTGTCTGTGTGCACCTGTGTCTGTGCATGTGTATGCCTGGGTCTGTGCGTGTCTGTGTGCACCTGTGTCCGTGCGTGTGTGTGTGTGTGTGTGTGTGTGTGTGTGCGCGCCTGTGTCTGTGCATGTGTGTCTGCATGTCTGCGTGCGCCTGTGTGTGTCTGTGCGTGTGTGTCTGCATGTCTGTGTGTGTGTGTGCGCCTGTGTCTGTGCGTGTGTGTCTACGTGTCTGTGCATGTGTATGCCTGGGTCTGTGCATGTCTGTGTGCACCTGTGTCTGTGCATGTGTGTCTGCATGTCTGCGTGCGCCTGTGTGTGTCTGTGCGTGTGTGTCTGCATGTCTGCGTGCGCCTGTGTGTGTCTGTGCGTGTGTGTCTACGTGTCTGTGCGTGCGCCTGTGTGTGTGTCTGTGTATGTCTGTGCTCTCGTGTCTGTGCGTGCCTGCGCAGAGTGAACAGGCCTCGCTGCTGTACGAGGTGATGTGCATGGAGGGGGAGATCTCCCTGGCCCTGGACCGGCTGGCAGAGTGGGCGGCGCCTCGGCCGGTGGAGAAGACCTTGCTCACCATCACTGACCAGGTGTTCATCCAGCCGCAGCCCCTGGGGCTGGTGCTCATCATCGGAGCCTGGAACTACCCCTGGGTGATCACCATTCAGCCTCTGATCGGGGCCATCGCTGCGGGTGCGTTTGACGGACACGCCCCCTGTCTGACCCACACGCCCGCAGTCTGTGACTCCCTTCTGGCTCTCCCTCTCCAGGTAATGCAGCCGTGGTGAAGCCCTCAGAGGTCAGCGTCCACTCTGCCAAGGTCATGCAAGAGCTGCTCCCCCTATACCTGGACCAGGTATGCATATGTCGCTGTACAAGTGTGTATATATATATGGTGTTACTGCGTGTGCATTTGATGTTATTGTATTCATAGTGATCATATGCCCGCTGTGCGAGTGTGATATCATTGGATATGTGTCCCTGTGTATGTGCTGTCACTGCATGCCTGTCTGATGTACTTGTGTGTAATGATACTGTGTGTTCACTGTGTGTGTGTGTGTTTCCAGGAGATGTACCCCGTGGTGTTGGGGGGGGTGCCGGAGACCCAGGAGCTGCTGAGGCAGCGCTTTGACCACATCTTCTACACGGGGAGCAGCAGTGTGGGGAAGCTGGTGATGGAGGCCGCCGCCCGTCACCTGACCCCCGTCACCCTGGAGCTGGGGGGGAAGAGCCCCTGCTACATACACAAGGACTGTGACATCAGCACGGCCTGCAGGTAAGCACTGTGACATCAGAGTGGCCTGAATGTAAGGACTGTGACATCACTGTGGCCTGCATTTGTAAGTGGAGGAATGTTCAGCCTGTCTTCTGCTCTGACTCTCCACCTGTGCAGGAGGATCACCTGGGGCAAGTTCACAAACTGCGGCCAGACCTGCATCGCCCCCGACTACATCCTGTGCGAGCCCACCATCCAGGACCGGGTGGTGCAGGAGATCCGGAAGAGCGCGCAGGTCAGAGCTCGGTCGCCACGGCGATCTGCTCCCGTTAGCGGTGGCCGCAGGAGGCGGAGTTAATGCAGGAGGCGGAGTTAATGCAGAAGGCGGAGTTAATGCAGGAGGCAGAGTTAATGCAGGAGGTGGAGTTAATGCAGGAGGCGGAGTTAATGCAGGAGGCAGAGTTAATGCAGGAGGCGGAGTTAATGCAGGAGGCAGAGTTAATGCAGGAGGCAGAGTTAATGCAGGAGGCGGAGTTAATGCAGGAGGCGGAGTTAATGCAGGCGGCAGAGTTAATGCAGGAGGCGGAGTTAATGCAGGAGGCAGAGTTAATGCAGGAGGCGGAGTTAATGCAGGAGGCGGAGTTAATGCAGGAGGCGGAGTTAATGCAGGCGGCTGCTGCGCTATGACCTGGAGGGGCTCAGGCTGCGTTTGATTTGATCAGGAGTTCTACACGGACGACCCCGATGCCTGCCCGGACTACACCCGCATCATCAACCCGCGCCACTTCAAGAGGCTGATGGGCCTGATGGAGGGCTGCCGCGTCGCTCTCGGAGGGACGGGCGACGAGACGCGCCTCTACATCGGTACGTGGCCACGCCCTCACGGGGAGCCTCGCGGTCTCCAGAAAGCTATTTAACACGACTCACTTACCATGTGACAAAAGGAGAGTGGGACTGGTGGAACTTGTTTAAAAAAAATAAAAAAAGGACAGAAAAGCAGTCTCCCTTCAGGGCTGTAAAACTCCCATCACCCATTTCCCATCAGCCCCCACAGTCCTGACGGACGTGTCCCCCGACGCCAGGGTGATGCAGGAGGAGATCTTTGGCCCCCTGTTGCCCATAGTAACGGTCAGCGGGGAGGACGAGGCCATTCGCTTTATCAACGAGAGAGAGAAGCCCCTGGCCCTGTACGTCTTCTCCTCCAGCAATAAGGTGTGCTGTTGAGCCCTGTGCGTGTGTGTGTGTGTGTGTGTGTGTGTGTGTGTGTGTGTGTGTGTGTGTGTTTGCTTGCGTGCAGGCACGTATACTGCTGCCCACAGAGTTCACTGTGCCTTAGCTGTGCCTGTGTGTGTGTGTGCGCGTGTGTGTGTGTGTGCGGGCACATATACTGCTGCCCACAGAGTTCACTGTGCCTTAGCTGTGCCTGTAGTCCGCAGCTAATTATGATTCGCATCCTTAATTTTTTTAATTTTACACATCCAAATCCCACCTTAATTTGGAATGTCAAATGAGCTATTTTCAGCCACGTTCATGCAGTGATCCCCGCTGATGATTTGGCAAGAGTGAAAACGCCCGCAGTTCCCCTCCGGACCACACGGTGTCGCCAGCCTGCTTATTTTCACACCGCAACTCTCAGCCGAGCTCGCACAGAAATCAGTCTGAGGAAGGCATTTCCCCTTCTGGCTTTGGCAAGCAGTCCGCGGAGAGGGTCCCTAGAGTGCAGTCCCTTAACCGACTGAACCCTTCCGTCCCTCAGCGATGCGATCGCCAATTCCGCAGGGCTGTCGGCGACGATCAGCACTGGCAAAACGTTCAATCTACGACATGAGGCTCACTCAAGCCACAGGACGGGTGCTTAGCCCCGCCCCCTTCGGGTAATCTAATTTGGAAGGATTGGCCCGTGTTGAGTTTCAGGCATCCCTTCGGGTTGTGTGGCTGAGGCTTTTCCGCTGTGTTTGTGTTGGGGTCTGATTTCCCAGAATAAAAGGATGTTTGGAAGCCTCGCCTGTCTCGTTTGCACCCCTCCCTCCCCCCACCCAGTTTCAGCCTCTCTCTCTCTCTCTCTCTCCAGGTGATCAAGCGCTTCATCACGGAGACCTCAAGTGGTGGATTTCTAGCCAACGACTGCCTGGTACACTAC
The DNA here is from genome assembly GCF_013347855.1 of Anguilla anguilla. Classification (NCBI taxonomy): domain Eukaryota; kingdom Metazoa; phylum Chordata; class Actinopteri; order Anguilliformes; family Anguillidae; genus Anguilla; species Anguilla anguilla. The sequence goes on from NC_049212.1 coordinate 8,192,153, forward strand.
ACCATCAGCGCCCTGCCCTTCGGTGGAGTGGGTAAGTGTGCACTACCCTACAGCACTGTGAGTCAGAGTGCACTACCCTACAGCAGTGTGGGTAAGAGTGCACTACCCTACAGCAGTGTGGGTAAGAGTGCACTACCCTATAGCAGTGTGAGTAAGTGTGCACTACCCTACAGCACTGTGAGTCAGAGTGCACTACCCTACAGCAGTGAGTAAGTGTGCACTACCCTACAGCACTGTGAGTCAGAGTGCACTACCCTACAGCACTGTGAGTCAGAGTGCACTACCCTACAGCACTGAGTCAGAGTGCACTACCCTACAGCAGTGTGGGTAAGTGTGCACTACCCTACAGCAGTGTGGGTAAGTGTGCACTACCCTACAGCAGTGTGGGTAAGTGTGCACTACCCTACAGCACTGTGTATAAGTGTGCACTACCCTACAGCAGTGTGAGTAAGTGTGCACTCTACCCTACAGCACTGTGGGTAAGTGTGCACTACCCTACAGCATTGTGGGTAAGTGTGCACTACCCTACAGCACTGTGGGTAAGTGTGCACTACCCTACAGCACTGTGTATAAGTGTGCACTACCCTACAGCAGTGTGGGTAAGTGTGCACTACCCTACAGCAGTGTGGGTAAGTGTGCACTCTACCCTACAGCAGTGGAAGTGTGCACTACCCTACAGCAGTGTGAGTAAGTGTGCACTACCCTACAGCAGTGTGGGTAAGTGTGCACTCTACCCTACAGCAGTGTGAGTAAGTGTGCACTACCCTACAGCAGTGGAAGTGTGCACTAGGGATGTGACGATATACCGGTATGACGGTATACCGTAAAATTCAAATATGAAATAGCACTATCATAACGCAATACCGCGATAGTAAGTCACGTGACAAAAGCTATTTTAATGCGGGTAAGTTTTTTTTTCAACCAGAGCCCAAATGTACGATAATTTTGCCATTTCAAAAAAAGGGGAAGGAAATTACTAAATCCATTGGCTGCTGATTCAGGATCCGGTTTGCCTTTTCACAAATTTGTTCCTATTTAGAGGCAAAGTTTTAAAAACACAGGTTTCGTCTTTCCAGCCAATCGTTATGCTTGATGCATGACGTGCGTGCCCCCAGTGCCCCCACGGGAGCGAGCAGCTGCACGGCTGCCGTTTCCCCGCTCGTTCTGATGTAAAATGCAAGCTAGCTTGCTACCTACAAATGACCAGCGATGTTATTTTTTTCATTCATGTAAAAAACGAGTTGGAAAAAAACTAGCGAAATGCGTGCCGAGGAGTCAGGCGAAGGCAGGGGAGAGGCAAAGAGAAAGTCGTTGGAAGAACTGAGGTTGAAGTTGAACTCACAGACTAGGTAGGGCCAGTTATGCACTGAGAGACTTTTTGGACGTTTTGAAAAAGAGACATGCTTTCACAAGAACAAACAAATATTGATACAGCATATGAAATACATTGACACATCATAACGTTATAACTCTACACTGATGACTTATACAACTGTTGTTTCCATGCTGATGAATTGTAACGTTACAGCTCTCAATTATAACGATTACATGTTTGAGCGATTGCTATTTAATTGTAGGCTATTTGACATTGTCCGTAGACCAGGCTTTTCAGTGTGAGTCTCATTCATTTGAGTAGGGTCCAGGAGGTTGCCTGCTTCCACACAGCGTATGTGGTGCGCAAATGTTTTTCTCCCCTTTGTGGTTGTTGGTATTGCTCTCGTTGGCTGAAGTATGTGAGTAGGCGTGTCAAACAAGGTTGTTGCTTACAATAAATACGATATTTTTGTGAAATCACATATTTACACCTGTGATTTCTCTTTTTTTGGCTGTGTACAATAATTTTCTTTAAAATCTGTTAATTCTAAGCCTCCGGTACGATAGTACGATCGTAATATTTCCCATCAGGCAACGCGGGCTAGCTAGCTGTTACACATCTACACGGCATCCCCGTTTGCAGTCCCTTACAACACTTGCGATGTCTGATGCTGATTCTGATACTGACCGTAATGAAGAATTATATCCCCCCAAAAAGCGAACTCATTCTTCCGTGTGGGCTCACTTTGGATTCAGGAAAAAGGATTTTTATTATTTTAAATATACAATTACAAGGAGTGAACTATTCAGTTGCATTTTTAAAAATTTTTCAGTTAAAATGGTTTTAAAAACATCTGCAGGCCATAAATAAACAGATCGAGTTGTAAACTTTGTGATTTTTTTTTTTTTTAAACCTGATACCGTGATATACTGAAAATCGTGATATTGAGTAGTACGATTGTCATACCGTGAAATTTTCATACCGTCACATCCCTAGTGTGCACTCTACCCTACAGCAGTGTGGGTAAGTGTGCACTCTACCCTACAGCAGTGTGAGTAAGTGTGCACTCTACTCTACAGCAGTGTGGGTAAGTGTGCACTCCACCCTACAGCAGTGTGTGTAAGTGTGCACTCTACCCTACAGCACTGTGAGTCAGAGTGCACTACCCTACAGCAGTGTGGGTAAGTGTGCACTACCCTACAGCACTGTGGGTAAGTGTGCACTACCCTACAGCAGTGTGAGTCAGAGTGCACTACCCTACAGCACTGTGAGTCAGAGTGCACTACCCTACAGCAGTGTGGGTAAGTGTGCACTACCCTACAGCAGTGTGAGTAAGTGTGCACTACCCTACAGCACTGTGAGTCAGAGAGAACTACCCTACAGCACTGTGAGTCAGAGAGCACTACCCTACAGCACTGTGAGTCAGAGAGCACTACCCTACAGCAGTGTGGGTAAGTGTGCACTCTACCCTACAGCAGCGTGGGTAAGTGTGCACTACCCTACAGCAGTGTGGGTAAGTGTGCACTCTACCCTACAGCAGCGTGGGTAAGTGTGCACTACCCTACAGCAGTACGAGTAAGTGTGCACTACCCTACAGCAGTGTGAGTAAGTGTGCACTACCCTACAGCAGTGTGAGTAAAAGTGCACTACCCTACAGCAGTGTGAGTAAGTGTGCACTACCCTACAGCAGTGTGGGTAAGTGTGCACTCTACCCTACAGCAGTGTGAGTAAGTGTGCACTACCCTACAGCAGTGTAAGTGTGCACTCTACCCTACAGCAGTGGACAGTGTGCACTAGGGATGTGACTGGTATGACGGTATACCGTAAAATTCAAATATGAAATAGCACTATCATAACGTAATACTGTGATAGCTTTTGTCACGTGACTTACTATTTTAATGTGTGTAAGTTTTTTTTTCAACCAGAGCCCAAATGTACGATAATTTTGCCATTTCAAAAAAAGGGGAAGGAAATTACTAAATCCATTGGCTGCTGATTCAGGATCCGGTTTGCCTTTTCACAAATTTGTTCCTATTTAGAGGCAAAGTTTTAAAAACACAGGTTTCGTCTTTCCAGCCAATCGTTATGCTTGATGCATGACGTGCGTGCCCCCAGTGCCCCCACGGGAGCGAGCAGCTGCACGGCTGCCGTTTCCCCGCTCGTTCTGATGTAAAATGCAAGCTAGCTTGCTACCTACAAATGACCAGCGATGTTATTTTTTTCATTCATGTAAAAAACGAGTTGGAAAAAAACTAGCGAAATGCGTGCCGAGGAGTCAGGCGAAGGCAGGGGAGAGGCAAAGAGAAAGTCGTTGGAAGAACTGAGGTTGAAGTTGAACTCACAGACTAGGTAGGGCCAGTTATGCACTGAGAGACTTTTTGGACGTTTTGAAAAAGAGACATGCTTTCACAAGAACAAACAAATATTGATACAGCATATGAAATACATTGACACATCATAACGTTATAACTCTACACTGATGACTTATACAACTGTTGTTTCCATGCTGATGAATTGTAACGTTACAGCTCTCAATTATAACGATTACATGTTTGAGCGATTGCTATTTAATTGTAGGCTATTTGACATTGTCCGTAGACCAGGCTTTTCAGTGTGAGTCTCATTCATTTGAGTAGGGTCCAGGAGGTTGCCTGCTTCCACACAGCGTATGTGGTGCGCAAATGTTTTTCTCCCCTTTGTGGTTGTTGGTATTGCTCTCGTTGGCTGAAGTATGTGAGTAGGCGTGTCAAACAAGGTTGTTGCTTACAATAAATACGATATTTTTGTGAAATCACATATTTACACCTGTGATTTCTCTTTTTTTGGCTGTGTACAATAATTTTCTTTAAAATCTGTTAATTCTAAGCCTCCGGTACGATAGTACGATCGTAATATTTCCCATCAGGCAACGCGGGCTAGCTAGCTGTTACACATCTACACGGCATCCCCGTTTGCAGTCCCTTACAACACTTGCGATGTCTGATGCTGATTCTGATACTGACCGTAATGAAGAATTATATCCCCCCAAAAAGCGAACTCATTCTTCCGTGTGGGCTCACTTTGGATTCAGGAAAAAGGATTTTTATTATTTTAAATATACAATTACAAGGAGTGAACTATTCAGTTGCATTTTTAAAAATTTTTCAGTTAAAATGGTTTTAAAAACATCTGCAGGCCATAAATAAACAGATCGAGTTGTAAACTTTGTGATTTTTTTTTTTTTTTAAACCTGATACCGTGATATACTGAAAATCGTGATATTGAGTAGTACGATTGTCATACCGTGAAATTTTCATACCGTCACATCCCTAGTGTGCACTCTACCCTACAGCAGTGTGGGTAAGTGTGCACTCTACCCTACAGCAGTGTGAGTAAGTGTGCACTCTACTCTACAGCAGTGTGGGTAAGTGTGCACTCCACCCTACAGCAGTGTGTGTAAGTGTGCACTCTACCCTACAGCACTGTGAGTCAGAGTGCACTACCCTACAGCAGTGTGGGTAAGTGTGCACTACCCTACAGCACTGTGGGTAAGTGTGCACTACCCTACAGCAGTGTGAGTCAGAGTGCACTACCCTACAGCACTGTGAGTCAGAGTGCACTACCCTACAGCAGTGTGGGTAAGTGTGCACTACCCTACAGCAGTGTGAGTAAGTGTGCACTACCCTACAGCACTGTGAGTCAGAGAGAACTACCCTACAGCACTGTGAGTCAGAGAGCACTACCCTACAGCACTGTGAGTCAGAGAGCACTACCCTACAGCAGTGTGGGTAAGTGTGCACTCTACCCTACAGCAGCGTGGGTAAGTGTGCACTACCCTACAGCAGTGTGGGTAAGTGTGCACTCTACCCTACAGCAGCGTGGGTAAGTGTGCACTACCCTACAGCAGTACGAGTAAGTGTGCACTACCCTACAGCAGTGTGAGTAAGTGTGCACTACCCTACAGCAGTGTGAGTAAAAGTGCACTACCCTACAGCAGTGTGAGTAAGTGTGCACTACCCTACAGCAGTGTGGGTAAGTGTGCACTCTACCCTACAGCAGTGTGAGTAAGTGTGCACTACCCTACAGCAGTGTAAGTGTGCACTCTACCCTACAGCAGTGGACAGTGTGCACTAGGGATGTGACTGGTATGACGGTATACCGTAAAATTCAAATATGAAATAGCACTATCATAACGTAATACTGTGATAGCTTTTGTCACGTGACTTACTATTTTAATGTGTGTAAGTTTTTTTTTCAACCAGAGCCCAAATGTACGATAATTTTGCCATTTCAAAAAAAGGGGAAGGAAATTACTAAATCCATTGGCTGCTGATTCAGGATCCGGTTTGCCTTTTCACAAATTTGTTCCTATTTAGAGGCAAAGTTTTAAAAACACAGGTTTCGTCTTTCCAGCCAATCGTTATGCTTGATGCATGACGTGCGTGCCCCCAGTGCCCCCACGGGAGCGAGCAGCTGCACGGCTGCCGTTTCCCCGCTCGTTCTGATGTAAAATGCAAGCTATCTTGCTACCTACAAATGACCAGCGATGTTATTTTTTTAAATTCATGTAAAAAACGAGTTTAAAAAACTAGTGAAATGCGTTCCGAGGAGTCAGGCGAAGGCAGGGGAGAGTCAAAGAGGAAGTCGTCGGAAGAACTGAGGTTGAAGTTGAACTCACAGACTAGGTAGGGCCAGTTATGCACCGAGAGACTTTTTACACGTTTTGAAAAGAGACATGCTTTCACAAGAACAAACAAATATTGATACAGCATATGAAATACATTGACACAGCATAACGTTATAACTCTACACTGATGACTTATACAACTGTTGTTTCCATGCTGATGAATTGTAACGTTACAGCTCTCAATTATAACGATTACATGTTTGAGCGATTGCTATTTAATTGTAGGCTATTTGACATTGTCCGTAGACCAGGCTTTTTAGTGAGTCTCATTCATTTGAGTAGGGTCCAGGAAGTTGCCTGCTTCCACACAGCGTATGTGGTGCGCAAATGTTTTTCTCCCCTTTGTGGCTGTTGGTATTTCTCTCATTGGCTGAAGTATGTGAGTAGGCGTGTCAAACAAGGTTGTTGCTTACAATAAATACGCTATTTTTGTGAAATCACATATTTACACCTGTGATTTCTCTTTTTGTTGGCTGTGTACAATAATTTTCTTTAAAATCTGTTAATTCTAAGCCTCCGGTACGATAGTACGATAGTAATATTTCCCATCAGGCAACGCTGGCTAGCTGGCTGTTATACATCCACACGGCATCCCCGTTTGCAGTCCCTTACAACACTTGCGATGTCTGATGCTGATTCTGATACCGACCGTAATGAAGAATTATATCCCCCCAAAAAGCGAACTCATTCATCCGTGTGGGCTCACTTTGGATTCAGGAAAAAGGATTTTTATTATTTTAAATATACAATTACAAGGAGTGAACTATTCAGTTGCATTTTTTTAAATTTTTCAGTTAAAATGGTTTTAAAAACATCTGCAGGCCATAAATAAACAGATCGAGTTGTAAACTTTGTGATTTTTTTTTATTTAAAACCTGTTACCGTGATATACTGAAAATCGTGATATTGAGTAGTACGATTGTCATACCGTGAAATTTTCATACCGTCACAACCCTAGTGTGCACTCTACCCTACAGCAGTGTGGGTAAGTGTGCACTCTACCCTACAGCAGTGTGGGTAAGTGTGCACTCTACCCTACAGCAGTGTGAGTAAGTGTGCACTCTACCCTACAGCAGTGTGGGTAAGTGTGCACTCTACCCTACAGCAGTGTGGGTAAGTGTGCACTCTACCCTACAGCAGCGTGAGTAAGTGTGCACTCTACCCTACAGCAGTGTGGGTAAGTGTGCACTCTACCCTACAGCAGTGTGAGTAAGTGTGCACTCTACCCTACAGCAGTGTGAGTAAGTGTGCACTCTACCCTACAGCAGTGTGAGTAAGTGTGCACTCTACCCTACAGCAGTGTGGGTAAGTGTGCACTCTACCCTACAGCAGTGTGAGTAAGTGTGCACTCTACCCTACAGCAGTGTGGGTAAGTGTGCACTCTACCCTACAGCAGTGTGGGTAAGTGTGCACTCTACCCTACAGCAGTGTGAGTAAGTGTGCACTCTACCCTACAGCAGTGTGGGTAAGTGTGCACTCTACCCTACAGCAGTGTGGGTAAGTGTGCACTCTACCCTACAGCAGCGTGGGTAAGTGTGCACTCTACCCCACAGTGTTAGGAAATTAAAACTCCTATGCCCTAGTGCAGTGTGGATAAGATGGGGAAACAAGAGACCTTAATTCTGCACTTTAGTTAATGAGCGTAACAGGGGAGCCAATGGGAGCGCACAATGGCTCTTTGTGTGCTCCATTAGAGAGAGTTAATGCGATTACAGATGAAAGTGTCATTTAAATCTGCCAGCGTTCTGATTAAAGAGTACACCGTCTCCATGGATACAGAAGTACTACAGTAAGAGTAGCACAGGCTGCCGCTGGGAATGACAGCATGGTTGTACCCCCCCCCCCCCCCCTCCTGCCCCCCCCCCACCCCCCGCCGCAGGTAACAGCGGGACGGGGTGTTACCACGGCAAGCACACGTTTGATCAGCTGAGCCACCTGCGCGGGTGCCTGGTGAAGCCGCTGGGGTTCGAGAGGGTGAACGGCGTCCGCTACCCGCCGCACACGCCGAGGAAGCTGCGCTGGGCCTACTTCCTCTTCCTGCGGCGGATCAACGTGGCGCACCTGCGCCGCGCGGCCCTGCTCGCCGCCTTCGCCGCCCTGGCCGCGCTCCTCGCGCAGGTGAGGCCGCCCGGGCGGGCCGCCGACGGCCTCCCGACAGGTCTGAGGAGGAGCGAGTAGGGACTGCGTAAAAAAAACGTCTCGCGGTAATGAGACGTTTGTTAAATTCACGAGAACGAGCTAGCGCAAACTCGAAAGACCGATTTGAGGCTTAATAATCAAGTTTTTGATTTTTTTTTTTTTTTTTTTTAATGGTGTAAAATAATTTCCGGCGAGTTGACGTTTAAATTCTCTGAGAGTCCAGCGGCGGGTACGTCAGTGAGCTGTTAGCAGGCCCCAGTTAGCGCATAGCCAGCCCCTCTGTAACAAACCGCCATTAGGGTGAAGCCACACCTCCTCCGACGACATCACCTGACATCGCTCTCTCATGCCACAGCTGGTCGCTTGTGGCCGTAATAACATTTTTGAATGGGGGACGAGTTGTACATCGGATCTTTAATCTGATTGGTTATCACGCCCGTCCTTCCGGTCGCTCCACCGGGTTGCCTCGTTTCGCCAGCTATCCCAGCATGCCTTGCGGGCGCGAAGAATCGGCTCCCATTGAAATGAATGGAGGTGATTGTGGCGTCACCCTTAGAGGGGAGGAGGGGATCCCCTAGACGGACTGAGGTCATCTCGAGTCACCCACAGCTGCCCATCCTCCACCAAACTCAGTCTTGCTCCAAATACACAAGTCTCACGAAGCAGGGAGTTCACATCGCAGGCATATTCATCTCAGTCTCATATTAACACGATTCTAAAACTCTTAATCATGTTGCAGTTTGTTTACACGAAAAATTCTAAAATAAAAGAATACCATGAAAATAATATGTATCCCCCAAACGCAAAAACATTTAGACTTTATAAGCACTGTACAAATTTGCTTTTTATACTCCCACTCAGTAGATGAATGCTGTAGAACGTTCCCTTTGTGTGAGTCAGACAGTGCCCTGTTTTACGAAATATGACCCTAAATTAGTTTACAACCTTCCCTGTAATTATTCTGTACGCCCCGTTGAACTCTGAGCTCCCCAATCCTGTGCGAAAACCTCTGAGTGATTCTCTGTGTGAAAGTGCGTGTTTACATGCATGTGTGCGTGTACGATATCTGTGTGTGCTCATAAGTATGTGTGCGTGGATTTACGTGTTTTTCAGAGGTTTCGGCGGAGATGCTGAGGTGGATGTGTCGGTACCGGTGACTGGACCGGAACCGGACGCGAGAGAGCAGCCAAGTGGATTAACGCAAAGCTGGACGGGGATCAGCCAGTCCCTGGCCTGCGCATCTGAAGCTTCCAAATCATGAACGTTATTCTCCTCACGCGCCATGTCTCAACTGCCATTTCCCAGTCCGTTTTAATGCGATGTTGAAGTTAAACTTAAAAGCAGTTAAAACGGACATAGCACAAAAAAGTAATTTAAGCTTTATTAGAGCTTTGAACTTTGCGTGAACCAAGAGAGATTAGGTCATTTTTGTATTGTTTGGGTGAGTTTATGGGATTTTTGATGATTCGAGGCTTTTCTGCTTTATGGAAATAAAGCGAGTATACAATGCATCATTTTTGCGGATTTATTTTTTTATGTTTTGTTAATTTCATTGTGGCTTAATTCTTTATATTCTGTAGTATAAACTACATTAGTGCTGTTAATAGTTTTTTCTAAATTGCACTAGCCTATAGGCCCTACATAATAATTTTACTGTAACCCTATGTGCACATTGGCTGGGTGTTCCAGCCGACAAATACATTTTTGCTCCACAGAGAAACCCTATCTAGTTCCAGGGTTCTTTTCGGTTTAAAAATGGTTTAATCTGGGAGCTTTCACACTTTTCACACCTGTGATCCTATATGCATATATTTTTTTCTCTCTCTCCCTGCAAGCTGTCCTGTAATCGTGTTATCTAAAACGCACTTAACAACATCGTATAAAACAATAAGGTGTAGAACTAGAAGTAGTCTGTGTTAAACTAATATGCCATGTTTATCTAATCATCCTCGGAAGTATTGTTTCCATATAAATTCAGGTGTCCACTGTTGAGTGACCAAGTCTTGGGAACAAAGATTCATCTGTTAAGGGGATGAACACAGTTAGGTTATTCTCCACTCACCTCTGACAAAGAAAGTAGTAGCCTACCTGACCGGACTGAGCACACGAGTTTATTTCGGCATTTGAATTATATTACTACATCCACCGAGCCCCACTCTTTAAGGTGAGTCTATATTTTATGCCGCCGAAATTGTTGTCAACTCAGTTAATTGTAGACTATCCGCTGGTCGCACTTTTTAAAAATTGTTGGCTAACTTGCTGAAATGTGCTTTTGCACAACTGTCAGGTCTAAATAAGCAACAATTATTTTTGACGGATTTGAACGCGCTACGTTAAGCGCACACGTTATTCAAATAGGCTACACTACAAGAGCACGCGATACCTTGGTATAGGCTAGGCTATATGGAGGCATAATTTTGTTACTGACCGTTATAGTTCAAAAGACAACACCTTCATTCATATTTCCCAACCTACTAAATACTGCACCAATGACCACAATAATGCTCAGCTAGATGTAGCTTGTTGCAACGAAGACATTCACCTGACAAAAGCGCTTTTAGTCGCATATTAAACGTTGCCTATCGGTTTTGGGAATCAACTGCTATAACCTGTCAGTCAAAGCCGTATGCCAGTGACCTCATGTCAGCAGTCAACCAATCATCTTTACGGCGTATGCGGGCACTGGTTACTAACTACGCGCTTTTAATTTCTTGAGGAGGTCTGCGTCTTCAACGCGGCCGTGGTCTGACCGTCGCACATGCCGCACATTGCGCACAACCCCTACACAGACCTATTTTTACGTGTACTATGCAGAAGTATAAAACAGCCTTTAGTGTTACGACATAGTAAAGGCCTTTACGCCTAGCGGCTAGGAGACATCTATGGCGATGTTGGGTGAAGGTATATGAGCATGAGGACAAAACCATTTAACCCTCCTATGTTTGGGGTCAATTTGACCCCATTCAATGTTTACTGTCTCTAAAAATATGGTTATCATACTTTTTTCAGCTAGATATTTCATGACTTTTCCTAACTTTATGGGGAAAACATGGGAAACATGAAATTAATTGAAAAAAATATTTTCAATGTCCTGTACACATGTTGTACGCATCAGTGTTGTTGGGGTAATTTTGACCCCAAGCTCTGTTGTTATATAAAACCATTATTTCGATCTTGTTTTTGTTATTGGCTGAGGGCACTTTCACATTAATTTGTGTGTGTGTGAGAGAGAGAGAGAGAGAGAGAGAGTATGCGTGTATGTGTGAGGAGAAAACATAGTTCCCACGAGATCTCTGATCATTCTCGCAACATGGGGGCGGGGGCAAACTTATAATAAGGGCTGCACACACAGCCCTCTAAAACATTTCTCTTTGCACTTTTGCCTCAACTAAAGATTTTGAAAATGACCACCAGACAGAGGCGTATATTTTCTGCCACTGAGGTTCTGTCACAGATCTTGGAGTGTGAAAGTGATTTAGATGAGGATATGTCTGAGACTGAGGATAATGTTGAGGAGGACCCTGACTGTGTGGCATCCTCCTCTGATGATGAGAATGAAGCCTTTGAGATACCATATTTTGCCTCTCCTTTTGTTTCTCAACCACCACTAAACCGTCCTGTCATGTCTCAACCACCAAAAGACCCTGCTGTTATCTTTCAACCACCAAGAAACCCTCCTGTCATCTCTCAACCCCCAAGAACTGACATGTTTACTTCCAAAAATGGAGAACTACCATGGTCTGGATCCCCAGTTGAAAGACAGGGTAGACTTAGTGCTGCTAATGTCATCAAAATGGTTCCAGGCCCCACCAGATATGCTAGCAGTCATGTACAAGACATAAAGTCTGCATTTGAACTCTTCATAACACCATCAATGCAAAAGGATATTCTTGAGATGACAAACTTAGAGGGGAGATGTGTGTATGGTGACAATTGGAAAGAGCTGGATGTGACCCACTAGCAATGCTATATTGGGTTGCTTATTTTGGCAGGAGTGTACAAGTCAAAAGGTGAAGCAACAGCAAGCCTTTGGAATGCTGACACTGGTAGGGCAATTTTTCCAGCCACAATGTCTCTGGAGACATTTCATGTTTTCTCCCACATTATACGCTTTGACAACAGAGAATAAGGCAGGGACGACAGGAGTGTGACAAACTTGCACCTATCTCGTTTGAATAAAGAATTGATACCCACGGGTACCTAGTTGAGCTGTTATGTTCATTTTTTATCAAAACTCAATTCTGGTGACTCAATTTACTTTAAATTGGTGTTTCTTCATTATTGAATAACTGTTATACGTTACTTGTTAAAATATTACTATGCTTGATAATAAAAGGTGTGTTTCTTTCCAAATGTTATTTTTCTTTTTAATGAGCACTTAATACCAACATAAAGCCCTGCAAACACCAAAACATACTTTGTTTTCAATTTTAGGTCAATGAATGAGATTGTACAGTCATTCGCATATTTCGCAATGGTCATATAAAATCAATACTTGATGTATAAGGGGAGGATGGGGGGAGTCATGTTTTATTTATTGGGCTATTAAGATGGTCAGTAGAAAGGCCTAAAGTAGCTGAGAGAGAAACTTGAGTAACACTTTCAGTTACAATTATTTTCTGCAGATTTATATTGCTGGGGTCAGTCAAATTGACCCCAAACATAAAAGTTGTTAGTTAATTTGAACATAATCAGAGGATTAAAAATCGCTCCATAGGGGTTGCAATTGTGCCAATGCTTGGACCCCTCCCAACGCCGCTTGCGGCTTTAATTATGACTATTATTATTATTATTTGAGTGCTTGTTCAGTTCAGCTCTCTCAGGAGGCTTTCACATCAGGGACCCGGGCCTGGATCCGGGTACACTTGACCCCAAAGTCCAGTTCGTTTGATTAGTGTGAACACTGTGTACCGTACCCGGGCATGGATCACCGAACCGCGCCCGGGTCCACTTGAAAAGGTGGGGTCGAGTACGGTTCATGTGCACTCGGGTACAGTTCGCATCAGGTGTGAAAACTACTGTACCAAAACACGGAAGTGGACTGCTATTTAGAATGTGACATAACTATTCCGGTCAACAACTGGTCTGTTTCTCACCTTACTGACGAACGCGAGTAGCAGTCGGCGAGTAGAGCTACTAAAGGCATTTCTCAACGCCGCCTGTCTCCTGCAAAATCTGCGCATGCGCACAGCACGCGCCAATCTCACCCTCTGACCTGCACTGCCATAGCTGATAAAGTAGGAAGGCAGGCGAGAGGGTCGTTTTTGACATTGTCTCCAAAATAGCAATAACAGTAGGCACAGTGCGAAGGTCGACTCCATTGCATGCGCTTGGGATCTTGCGATTGGCGCGCTTTTCTACACTGGAGCGACAACATAAACAAATGTCGTGTAGTTGATGCCGCAGGTGTACTCAGGTACGGGACAACATCACTAATGTGAAAGCTGAGCGGCGGGGGAGTGGGGGGGGGCAATCGTACTCAGGCACGGTACGAAGCAATCGTACCCAATATGAAAACACCCTTAGCTACTCGTCTCAATAATTTGTCACTGATATCATTTGAACGGGAACTAAGTGACTCACTGGACTATGACGAGATAATCGGCGGCGACATAGCTCAGGAGGTAAGACCGATTGTCTGGCAGTCGGAGGGTTGCCGGTTCAAACCCCGCCCTGGGCGTGTCGAAGTGTCCTTGAGCAAGACACCTAACCCCTAACTGCTCTGGCGAATGAGAGGCATCAATTGTAAAGCGCTTTGGATAAAAGCTCTATATAAATGCAGTCCATTTACCATTTACCATTTAATCGCAGTTTTCAACAGTAAGCCCACTCGTCTCCGATTGATTATGTAAAGACATATCATAGTAAGTCAGAACTTTAAAAAATATCTTCAGTTTTAAATATGTCACACTTTATCTCTGGCTCTGTCTGCGTAGTCTGATGTTACCTAAGGGGAGGGCACACCTCATTGTTTAATAATGTAAGTGGATAAGGATAAGAACTCATGGGGTCATAACTTCATAGTCCGAGCTCTGGATGCCAGGGCTGATAACCCATGCTATTAAGGTGTTTGAATGTGGGACCAGCCCTTTTTGTGTCTTCAGAGTTGTTAAAATGTGTGATTGTAGCTGCTATGGCTGTGCGGTAGCATGCACATTTTTTCACGTTCCTTTACATGTCATAGTATACAGTGTGGGAGGGGAGACAAAGTAGGAGAGATGTGGAGTAGAGGTGAAAATGGAGATTAAAATGGACATTATCTTCATATTGAAAATCCCATAAGAATACTAAACGGCTTTAAGGTTTGTGCAATCTAAATAATATACTAAGGTAAAACAACTAATTATCATTTTTCTTGATGAATATTGTTAGAGTCCCTCAGACTATGTGCGTATAAAAAATTGGGAAGGTCTGAATATTGTTCAGTGACTAGTGCCCACCCTGTCTTGCCAAGGCCCACCCCCTGTTCCATTTCTGGTCTCCACTGGGCTATATAATAATGCCAAACTCTCTGTGCTGTATAGGTATGGGGCATGCCCCCGCCAAGGCGTAACTTGCCGGGATGGCATACCTGCCATCCCAATTTTACTGTAACCCTATGTGCCCATTGGATGGGTGTTCAACATATATGGTCCGTGTACTTGGCGGCCAGTGGATTTTCGTTTTGAAATGAGGTTTGGTGTAAAAAGTTTGAATGTAGTGCAAAAACTGTATGACTAGTTAGAGCTAAAAAAAAATTGGGCAGAAAGTGCAGATCAGAAAGAAAAAAAAAAGAAAAGAAAGATAGCAAGAGTGGGCTTGCCCGGAAGCAAGCCCACTAAATATGGAAATCCCTATTTCTAAATAGTTCTTGGGAAACAGCTCGTTTCCCGATTTTGGTTTTCTCATCTCAAAACGAAAGTCCGCTGGCCGCCAAGTACACGGTCCCCCGAGCCCCACTCTTTAAGGTGAGTCTAAATTTCATGCCACCGAAATTGTTGCCTACTTAATTGTAGGCTATCCACTCGTCGGCTAACTTGCTGAAATGTGCTTTTGCACAACTGTCAGGTCTAAATAAGTAACAATTATTTTGTTTAAATGATTTGAACGCGCTACTAAGAGCGCACGTTATCCAAATAGGCTACACTACAAGAGCACGCGATACCTTAGTACAGGCTACTGTAGGCTATATGGAGGCATAACCGTACTACAATATTTTACTGTGGAAGGTAAATAATAAAATCGGACAGTTCCGTGTGTATTCATGGTACAACGCTTGGTAAAACGCTTAATTGTTTTAGCCATTTTACAGCGCGAAATGAAAATGTAAGTATCTGAAGTAAATATTATTATTATTATTATTATTATTATTATTATTATTTGAGTGCTTGTTCAGTTCAGCTCTCTTAAAGATATTTTCATGCAGTGATTTGTCGACTATAACGCTGTGAAATTACTTTTTAAAAATTCTAATAGAACCTGGAATTATCTTTTATAAATGAGTAATATAGACAAGTTATGTGTCTGGCTAAATAATACCGACAAATGAAAGCAATCCTTACACCGTGATGGAAGTATTGTGCCATGAAAAATTATTTACCCCCTTCCTGTTTTTTTTACCTCTATTAGGCCTACTGCATCTTTGTCACACTGAACGGTTTTAGAACTTTGGACAAAATGTAAGATTAAACGAAAGGAAACTGAGTAAACAAAAAACACATTTGTAACACCCATTTTTCACAGCACTGTATGTGATATTTACCTGGTATATGTGATTGAGTTAAGGTGTGCAAACGTGTGAGATAATGTGTGCAAGGTGAGACTGTGATGTTGACTTTACTCACGTGCAGACGTGTGTTCATAGCTCATTATGGAGAAGCAGGTGGTGGAAAGGAGCAGAGCAGCCTTCCTGTCTGGGAGGTCGCGACCCCTGGGGTTCAGAGTTCAGCAGCTGAAGGCCCTGCGTCAGATGATGGCAGAGCATGAGTCCGAAATCTCCGCCTCTCTCAAACTAGACCTGCACAAGGTGAGACCCCGCAGCACATCCTAAACTGTTTAGAACAGGGGTGCGCAACAAGGGCCTTTTCCGTTTACGATTTTTGTAGCAACCTCTGCTCTTAATTATTTCATTTGCTCAAACATTCCTTGAGCTGACATTTGTATAAGCACCAGCTACAGGTGCAGGCTGGAAGTGCATCCTAAAGGCTTTACTGGGCTGCACAGGAGGGAACCAGCGTAGTTTGTAGAGCTGTCAGAAAACTACAACTAAGGTAATCAGTTCGAACAAAAAGCACCACGCAGACCTGCCCTCCAGGACCGGAGATGAGCGCCCCTGGTGTGGACTGTGAGAGTGTGACCACGGAGCCCCCTGCTGGGCAGGGCTGTGGTTATGGTGCTGATTGACGGTTTTTTTGGGTTGCCGTGGGCAGAGCGGTTTTGACGCGCAGCTGTTCGAGCTCATCGGCCTGGAGGGGGAGATCTCCCTGGCCCTGGACCGGCTGGCGGAGTGGGCGGCGCCTCGGCCGGTGGAGAAGACCTTGCTCACCATCAATGACCAGGTGTTCATCCAGCCCCAGCCCCTGGGGGTGGTGCTCATCATCGGAGCCTGGAACTACCCCTGGGCACTTACCCTCCAGCCCCTGATCGGGGCCATTGCAGCTGGTACATTTCCCTTCCTACCTACCTCTGTCTCTCTCTCTCAGATCAAATCCGTTCACGTTTATCAATTCCATGTGCATTGGCGCCATATACATTTAGTTCAAAATGCTAATATGAAATAGTACATCTCTGTAGGCAATGCTGCTGTGGTGAAGCCATCAGAGTTGAGTGAGCATTCCTCCAGACTTCTACAGGAGCTCCTCCCACAATACCTGGATAAGGTGATTTAACCAGTCACCCTCTGTGTCAGGTCTGCTTGTGCATGTGTGTGTGTGTGTGTGTGATGTCACTGTGTGCAATTTCACTGTTTGCACGTGTCACTGTGTGAGTTTGATGTCTTGCATGTATGTGATGTCACTGTGTTTATGATGTCACAGCACGCCTGTCTGATGTACAGTGCTGTGAACAAGTATCTGCCCCCTCCCTGATGTCCTCTATTATCGCATATTTGTCACACTGTGTTTTAGATCTTTGGACAAATTGTAAAATTAGACAAAGGAAACCTGAGTAAGCACAAAACACATTTTTTAAATGAATGTTTGATTTATTTAATGATTGCCCTGTCCAGGATTCATTCCTGCCTCTCGTCCAATGCACGCTGGGATAGGCTCCAGCCTCTTTGCGACCCTGACCAGGATAAGTGGGAATAGATAATGGATGGATTTATTTAATTAAAAAAGTTGTCAAACACCCATATCACTCGAACACCCGTATTACTATGAAAAATGAATCGATCAATTTACTCAATCAACCAATTAACCAAATTGAATTGATAATTGGATTCAGCTGATTGAATACAGCCAGACTTGATTGCTGCCAGCCCTGTTGAATCTCACTCATATTGAACCTTACCGTCAGAGTGAATTAGTCCCAACAATATTTAGACAAACTCACTATGCCACGGTCAAAGATATTCCAGAAGAGATGAGAAAAAAGTTGTTGAAATATATCTCATCTCGCATTTGCAAAAAAAGCACCTAGATGATCCCCAAGCCTTTTGGATAGTGTTTTATGGACAGATGAGTCAGAAATGGAACTTCCTGGACAACACAGGTCCCATTATTTTTGCTGTAAAACGAATACTGCATTTCACAGTTAGAACATCATACCAACAGTCACACGTGGGGATGGTTTGCTGCCTCGGGACCTGGACCACTTGCCATTTTTATAGGAACCATGAATTCTGCTCTGTAGCAGAAAATTATTAATATTAAGGAGAATGTCCGGTCATCTGTCTGAGAGCTGAAGCTGAAGCAAAATTGGGTTATTCAGCAAGAAAATGATCCAAGATCATTGGTTGCACCACGTTTAGAAAGTCATCCCTGCTAAACGTGGTGCAACCAGTTATTAAATTTAAGGGGGCAGTTACTTTTTCACATGGGTCATATGGGTGGTTGATAAATTTTTTCATTAATAATTTAAAAAATGTATTTTGTGGTTACTTGGGTTCCCTTTGTCTAATGTTACATTAGGTCTAAAGATCGGAAACCATTCAGAGTTACAAATATGCAATAACAGACGACATCAGGGAGGGGACAGATACTTTTTCATGGCACTGTACTTGTGTGTGATGTCACTGTGTGTGTGTTTCCAGGAGATGTACCCCGTGGTGTTGGGGGGGGTGCCGGAGACCCAGGAGCTGCTGAGGCAGCGCTTTGACCACATCTTCTACACGGGGAGCAGCAGTGTGGGGAAGCTGGTGATGGAGGCCGCCGCCCGTCACCTGACCCCCGTCACCCTGGAGCTGGGGGGGAAGAGCCCCTGCTACATACACAAGGACTGTGACATCAGCACGGCCTGCAGGTAAGCACTGTGACATCAGCACGGCCTGCAGGTAAGCACTGTGACATCAGCACGGCCTGCGGGTAAGCACTGTGACATCAGCACAGCCTGCAGGTAAGCACTGTGACATCAGCACAGTCTGCAGGTAAGCACTGTGACATCAGCACAGCCTGCAGGTAAGCACTGTGACATCAGCACAGCCTGCAGGTGAGATGCAGGGGGCAGGTGCGGGATGAATCAAAAACTGTTTTTGGAGAGAAAGATTCTGTTCAATTTGATGATTTTCATGTAGCTAAGTTTATAAATGTGCGTGTGTCTCTCTGTACATGTGTGTTCAGATGTGTGTGCACATCTTTGCCCTTCTGACCCTGTTTAATAAGGCGAATCACCTGGGGGAAGTTTTCAAACTGCGGCCAGGCCTGCATCGCCCCCGACTACATCCTGTGTGAGCCCAGCATCCAGGACCGGGTGGTGCAGGAGATCCGTCACACACTGCAGGTACACACCGTCTGAGCTCCACCCAAACATGCATGCTCACACAGGCTAGTCACGCACGCTAATCACACATGCTAATCACGCACACTAATCACACACGCTAATCACACATGCTAATCACGCACACTAATCACACAGGCTAATCACACAGGCTAATCACACAGGCTAATCACACACACTAATCACACACACTAATCACACACGCTAATCACACACGCTAATCACACAGGCTAATCACACACGCTAATCACACAGGCTAATCACACAGGCTAATCACACACACTAATCACACACACTAATCACACAGGCTAGTCACGCACGCTAATCACACAGGCTAATCACACACGCTAATCACACACACTAATCACACAGGCTAGTCACGCACGCTAATCACACAGGCTAATCACACACGCTAATCACATACACTAATCACACAGGCTAATCACACACACTAATCACACAGGCTAATCACACAGGCTAATCACACACACTAATCACACACACTAATCACACAGGCTAGTCACGCACGCTAATCACACAGGCTAATCACACACGCTAATCACATACACTAATCACACAGGCTAATCACACACACTAATCACACAGGCTAATCACACAGGCTAATCACACACACTAATCACACACACTAATCACACAGGCTAATCACACAGGCTAATCACACACACTAATCACACACACTAATCACACAGGCTAATCACACACACTAATCACACAGGCTAATCACACAGGCTAATCACACACACTAATCACACAGGCTAATCACACACACTAATCACACAGGCTAATCACACAGGCTAATCACACACACTAATCACACAGGCTAGTCACGCACGCTAATCACACACACTAATCACACAGGATAATCACACACACTAATCACACAGGCTAGTCACACACACTAATCACACAGGCTAGTCACGCACACTAATCACACAGGATAATCACACACACTAATCACACAGGCTAGTCACACACACTAATCACACAGGCTAGTCACACACACTAATCACACAGGCTAGTCACACACACTAATCACACAGGCTAGTCACACACACTAATCACACACGCTAATCACACAGGCTAGTCACACACACTAATCACACACACTAATCACACTCTAATCACACACGCTAATCACACGCTAATCACACACACTAATCACACACACTAATCACACACACTAATCACACACACTAATCACACACACTAATCACACAGGCTAATCACACAGGCTAGTCACACACACTAATCACACACACTAATCACACAGGCTAATCACATACACTTACCACACAATTTAATCACACACACTAATCACACACACTAATCACACACACTAATCACACACGCTAATCACACAGGCTAATCACACAGGCTAGTCACACACACTAATCACACACACTAATCACACGCTAATCACACACACTAATCACACACACTAATCACACGCTAATCACACACACTAATCACACACACTAATCACACGCTAATCACACACACTAATCACACACGCTAATCACACAGGCTAATCACACACACTAATCACACAATTTAATCACAGGTCCCTAATCACATGCACTAATAATGGTCAATCATACACACTAATCACATACACTAGTCACACATGCTAATCTCACACACTAGTTACACACACTAATCATACATGCTAATCATACACTAATCACACACGCTAATTACACAAGTAAATCACAGCCAGTGCTGTGGTCTAACTGCATGTCTTTCTTACTGTCTGTGGTTAATCTTGTGTCTGGTTGTAGGAGTTCTATGGTGATGACCCCATGACCTCCCCGGATTATGGACGCATCATCAGTCAGCGCCACTTCATTCGAGTCATGGCCCTGCTGGAGGGCTGCACAGTGGCACTGGGTGGCAGCAGCGACCAATCACAGCGCTACATCGGTACTGTGTGTGTAGTATGGAAGTTACAGGTGTGGGTACATTAGGTGTGTATGTAGATATCACGTGGAGCATGTTAAGACGTGTGTGTTTGACTTTCTCTCCGAATCAGCCCCCACTGTCCTGACGGACGTGCACCCCGCCGCCAGGGTGATGCAGGAGGAGATCTTTGGCCCCCTGTTGCCCATAGTAACGGTCAGCGGGGAGGACGAGGCCATTCGCTTTATCAACGAGAGAGAGAAGCCCCTGGCCCTGTACGTCTTCTCCTCCAGCAATAAGGTGAGACTCCGCCCCCCTGACTGCGCTGTAGTGCGGCTGAGACTCCGCCCCCTGACTGCACTGTTGTGTGGCTGAGACTCCGCCCCCTGACTGCACTGTTGTGTGGCTGAGACTCCGCCCCCTGACTGCACTGTTGTGCGTCAGGGTGAGACTCTGCCCCCTGACTGCGCTGTTGTGTGGCTGAGACTCCGCCCCCCTGACTGCGCTGTTGTGTGGCTGGGTGTTGACTCCGCCCCCCTGACTGCGCTGTTGTGTGGCTGGGTGTTGACTCCACCCCCCTGACTGCGCTGTTGTGTGGCTGGGTGTTGACTCTGCCCCCCTGACTGCGCTGTTGTGTGGCAGGGTGAGACTCTGCCCCCCTGACTGCTCTGTTGTGTGGCTGGGTGTTGACTCCGCCCCCCTGGCTGCGCTGTTGTGCAGCAGGGTGAGACTCTGCCCCCTGACTGCACTGTTGTGTGGCTGGGTGTTGACTCTGCCCCCTGACTGCGCTGTTGTGTGGCTGGGTGTTGACTCCGCCCCCCTGACCCCGCCTCTCCCGCAGGTGGTACGGCGCATGCTGGATGAGACGTGCAGCGGGGGCGTGACTGTGAACGACGTGATGATGCACTACACGCAGAGCTCCCTGCCCTTCGGCGGCGTAGGTGAGACGCGCCAACTGCCATGTGGGAGGGGTGGAGGAGCCGGGTGTAGTTCAGCTACCGCCAGATTTGGGAGGGGTGGAGGAGCCGGGTGTAGTTCAGCTACCGCCAGATTTGGGAGGGGTGGAGGAGCCGGGTGTAGTTCAGCTACCGCCAGATGTGGGAGGGGTGCTGGAGCCAGGTGTAGTTCACCTACTAGCAGATTTGGGAGGGGTGCAGGAGCCAGGTGTAGTTCAGCTACCGCCAGATTTGGGAGGGGTGGAGGTGCTGGCTGTAGATCAGCTACCGCCAGATTTGGGAGGGGTGCAGGCGCCAGGTGTAGTTCAGCTACCGCCAGATTTGTGAGAGGTGTAGGAGCCAGGTGTAGTTCAGCTACTACCAGATTTGGGAGGGGTGCAGGCACCAGGTGTAGTTCAGAGGAAGTAAACCCATCCCGCTGTTCTATCCGCTGCAGGCCACAGCGGAACGGGCCGGTACCACGGCCGGCACACCTTTGACCAGCTGAGCCACCTGCGAGGCTGCCTGGTCCGACCCCTGGCTCTGGAGGGCCTGAACCAGGCCCGCTACCCGCCCCAGTCCCCCGCCCGACTGCGCAGAGTTCGCTTCTTCATGCTCCGGCGCCTGTGCAGCTGTGCCAGGTTCACCTGCGTATGGGCCATTCTAGCCTCCATTTTGGCTCTGGGGCTGCTTATTGCTCTGCTGGTAGTGCTGCTGAAGGTGAGGATATAGCACCTGAACATGCATGTAAACAGATGCCATTTTGGCTCCTGGGCTGCTCATTGCCTTGCTGGTAGTGCTGCTGAAGGTGAGAATATAGCACACAAACACATGTAAACAGATGCCATTTTGGATCTGGGGTGGCTTATTGGCCTGCTGGCAGTGCTACTGAAGGTGAGGGTATAGCACACGGACACACATATAAACAGAGGCCATTTTGGCTCTGGGGCTGCTTATTGGCCTGCTGGTAGTGCTGCTGAAGGTGAGGTTATTGCACACAAACACACACATACCCAGAAGCGTGAACAATTTGGTGCAGGTTGAAACTGTTGTTCCAGTGTTCTCCAGGTGAACCTTTAGGTCTTTGGCAGTTGTGTGAAGTGCTTTTTCAACTGTCTAAACCAACTGGTTGCAAGAGTTGTGGTCAATTTTGCACTTTTGGTCTTGTCCTTGGAGGACTTCAAACGTAACATTACGAACTGTTGAAAGAGGAATGCCAAGCTATTGGAAAATAGCCTTGAAAATTTCCATTTGCAGTGTTGTGCAGAAAATTACTGAAGAAAATGAAAATGTAATTGAATGGTCATTTTTACCCTCATTTAAGGATGGAAATCAAATCAGTAAAAGTGTGAAGACCAAAATGGTTTTTCAGCTTTTTTCTACTTATTTTAGACATTAAATTTTTTTTTAAAGTAGAAATTTAATTTTAAGACATTCTAGGGTGTGCTAGGGTGCCAATACATTTGTCCAGACCACAACTGTATCCTCATCAGTTGTCCATTGGTTAATGTTGACTTTTGTAAAATAAATAAATAATAATAAATAATAATTTCATAACAAAATTACATGCACTAACTGTTCTAATGTACATTAGTCCAGTTTGTTCATATTTTGTCTTGAGTGAGAACACAAGATGGAGACTATAATCCCACTGAATATACTCAAATCTGTGTCTTTCTTTTTTTCAGAATCCACCAGAATGAAACTTCATGGGTTGTGTTAGCAGAAGTGTCATTCTTTTCATGGTAATCCTGTTTCTATGTTAATTATCCATGGCAAATTAACAGTCAATAATTGAATACAATTGAATGAGGTCTTTATAAAATGATTAATCTTTTTGTTTAAATTTTATTTTTTTAATTCGGAATGCTCAATCACATTTTTGTGCCGTCCCATTGCTGTAGAATGCTCTCAATCCATGAGAGCTCAGGCTAGCATGAGCTAATGCTAAAGCTAGCCGTTACAGGTGCAGCTAGTCCAAGCACACTGCATGCACCTTATTGACCAGTAAAGGTGCTGTTCTGTGATAGGGCAGGTAAACATTAATGGCAAAAGCCTTCTGTCATGTGACCGGTTATGTGCTGGTCTGTATCCTGTCTGGAAGGCCATGCTAATCAGTCTTTGGCTGGGATGCCATCTTTTGCAGAACTGGAATGTACTTTAATATACAGTAAATGTGTGGAATCTTTGGAAAATATAATAGAAATATTTCACAGGAATCTGTTTAAAAGTATATAATTCTATATCTGAAAGCGGCAATAATTAGCATATTTGCCTGTACGCTTATTGTGAAATGTAAGAAATATCTTGATAATATGTTTTATTTAAATATAGTTTGTAGTATATTCCATTTCTGTGATAATATAAACTTTGCAAGATGCAATGCATTATGGGAGAACACAGAAAGAGCCTGCATAGCCTCTCTTGTGCAGATGGGGATTAGAGACCAGGGACTGGAGTCTGCTGCTCAGTAGACAATATTTAACTCTGACACTCTTTTGACACTGACAGGACCTGTTTGATTTTACCTTGGTAAATGGACTGCATTTATATAGCGCTTTTATCCAAAGCGCTTTACAATTGTTGCCTCTCATTCGCCAGAGCAGTTAGGGGTTAGGGGTTAGGTGTCTTGCTCAAGGACACTTCGACATGCCCAGGGCGGGGTTTGAACCGGCAACCCTCCGACTGCCAGACAATCGGTCTTACCTCCTGAGCTATGTCGCCCACCTTGTCATGGTTTTTGGCATGTATGTGGTATGAAGTGATAAAACCAATGTGTTAATGTGTTACTAGATTAATGTGTCACTACAAAGATTTGAGGGACAAACATTAGCTGGCTTGAGCTGACTACTTTTGAAAATTCAAAATTTTAAAGAGAAAGTTAAAATAAAAGCAGGCATTGCATAGTCAAACGTGGTTGTATACAACCTGAAAGTAAAATGTCAAGTTATATGAATTTTTTAATGCAGAAAATCTGAGAACATCTTTAGTTAGTTAGCCATTGCATGGCTGGCTGGAACTTGCAGTCAAAGTTATGGTTATTGCATAATGTCCCCCTACTGTGCATTCTGGGTTGATAGAAGTTTATTCCTCGAAGCTACAGTAACTGCTGTCTGTAACCACTGGCATGTGTGGAATGTTTGTTTCCAGGCGTTCCCATGGTGATGGAGCAGCAGGACTAAAAGGGGGATGGTCCAGACATCATGAGATCTCCATAGGACCAGTATCTATTTTCAAATACTTATCAATATGAATAACTATTTCTTTCCTAATACTAGTGCAGTGTATTGTATTATTGTATTCTATGTCAAATTATTTTTTAAAATTTGGATTATATAAACAATAATGCATAAAGCAGTGTGTATGATGTAGAAGCTTAAGTGTAGAAAAGGCTTCCTGTGGCTGTTATATGGTCACACGCTCAGCAATTAAGTATTTCATACTAAAATTATGCTTACTTTGCAAATGCATTTTATAATCTGTCACTAAAATGTGTGCTTTTAAAAGGGATAGTTCGCTTTATCGCATTTGTAAATATTATTTTAACTTTAGTTTTTGATTGGCCCAGCTAGTTTCTGTTTGCTGTGAAGGATATTATGGATATTTAGAGAGTTTTCTGATGTCCTGCCAGCTTTATAATCTCTGTTCTGGTGTTTGAGGTCTAAAGCACGGAAAACAGTCATTTGGCAGAACCTTTAAGGTTACAGTTTCCCTCCAGTGGTTTACACATGTAGCCTTATACTGTTCTACGTAAAGATACAGTATGTTTAATAAAGCTGTGCAGGAGCTGCCTCTGACCACATGGTGTCGCTATATACCCTTTGAAGAAAATTAATACGGTACAATTTTTGGAAACTTATTGTAAATCAAACAGAATATGTATTTCATGTTTTTTACACATTGCACATTTTCAATGAACTGGTAATCACAACTGAACCTGTGATCATCAGTTTACAAGACCAGTTCTTTACCCATTGTACTACACTGCTGTACTATGTAGTATACTGCTGTACTATGTACTACACTGCTGTACTATGTACTACACTGCTGTACTATGTACTACACTGCTGTACTATATACTACACTGCTGTACTATATACTGTACTGCTGTACTATGTACTACACTGCTGTACTATGCCCATGTCTGCATCTGTGTAGTGTCAGCTGGGTTACCTAGCCCTAAGCCTAACCCAAACCTACCTACTAGCGACAGAATGATAAATTGCTATCTACGATCAAATAGGAAACTACTTTGTTAACACATAAATAAAATACTGTAGATCTTCATGTATTTTTTTTGTAAATAATGTGTGGCGACTATCTACTATTTTTTTTTTTACAAAAATCAGAGCCACAGGGCAGCTGGGTGGCAGGATTATTGCTGGAGTTGTTCTGTAATATTAACATAACCAAGGCTGGATAACTGTCACAGAAAATATTGGCTGAAGTCTCTGAGCAGTCACAGCAAAGTCGAAAATCACAGGAAAAAGCAGAAGAAATCACTGAGTGAATAAAAACGTTATTTTCCATGGCTGCGCATGAGATCTATTAATTTAATAAATCATGCGCAACTATAGCAACCGGAATAAGTGTTTGAAGTTTCACTAAATCAACAGGCAGTAACTGGCTGCTGGGCACAAATAGCCTATGAGTAAGTGGGGGGCATGGGTGCAGTGGGTGGCGCTGTCGCCTCACAGCAAGAAGGTCGTGGGTTCGAATCTCGGCTTGGGGCCTTTCTCTGTGGAGTTTGCATGCTCTCCCCGTGTCCGCGTGGGTTTCCTCCGGGTACCGTGGTTTCCTTCCACAGTCCAAAGGCATGCAGGAGATTCTAAATTTCCCATAGGTATGTGAGTTGAATGGTGAGCAAAATGTTTATTGGCTGGTGCATTTAATCACGGGAATAAAGGGCTCGCTATTTAGCCTTTAATTTAACAGAACCTAATTAGAAATAGGGCGTGCTCAAATTGCATCAGTGAAACGCAACACGGTTACCATGCGTCCATTTTTTATTTATTACAATTTTGTTTTGGTGCAATATGTTGTGCATAGCCAGGTTTGGCCTTTGATGGAGCGTCTCTTGTCACTGATGTTATGGTAGCGGGGGAAGGATCACTGGGCATCAACATCGTCGACAGGGGCCGTCAAACATCTGATTGCAACTGACATGGACGTTAATTTTAATCTCGCAATCCAGGATCTGTATAAATTGTCCTGCTTTGCTTTTCCCAGCAATTGGCAATATTGTTAAAATGCATAAGCCAATACAAACAATACTGTAGGCTGTGTTAAGGTTGACAGTTATCATTCAAAACTGCCTGAAAAACCACGAAAAGCACTAAAAACAGAGGAAATCGCAGAAAATGGCGAAAGGGGAAAGTCACTGAACTGCCAAAAAAAATCACAGAATCTGTGACACCTGTGACTTCCGTGTTAAACACCCAGCTGTAATTAAAATGCAGCCGAGTTCCCACACAGGAGCCCGATAACCAGAGCCGGCTCCAGGATTTTGGGGGCCCTGAACAGGACGTGACTGGGGGCAGGCGATTGTGGACCTGGGGGGATTTGTCCACGAACGTGGACCGGGGGAACTGGCGCGAGAACCATAGCATCAAAAAAGCTTTCGGTGTCCTCTCAACACTTCTCATTTAAAATGTCTTTCAACGAATAATTAAACCTGAATTGTCAAACCTGAATCCATGGTTGTGGCCCTGAATAACTGCATAGACTGTTTGTGCCAGCAGCCAGTTCCGAAAATGACATCAGTATGAGGTCATGTGTCACGTGTAGGGAGTGGAACTGGGTTTGGGAGATGGGCCTGTGGTTCTACCAAAATAACCCACTGCAGTAAAGTAATAGAGCTATTACATCGGCCCATAATCTGCAGACAATACGAAAAAAAACTCCAAACCTCTATCTTGCTAGCAAGGAGATATATTTGGGAGAAATCATCCATCATAGCACCCAGGTCAAAACAGGTTTCACCTGCTCTCTACATTCATATAATGCACAGTGAATCATCTCTAAATGAACTTTTAATCAGCAGTTTCTGTTCATGAAGAAGGAAACACTCTCATTAGCTGACTGCTCACAAAAAGTGGTACTGGACTACATCTATTGATTCTGGGTAGTAACCAATCAAAGTGCTTCAGTGGTTTTGTCAGGTAGTGACAAGCGATTAGACAAGAATCCTGGCCTCCAGCCACTGGCTGGATTGCTGATTAGAACATTGTGACATCCCCACGCAAGCTGTACCATGACATCATCCTTCCTCCAATGTGTTCTGGCTCAGGGCTGTTTTTTTTTTTTCCCAAATCTGGCCCAGTTTATCTCTGATTGGATTTCCCTTGAGTTGGGCAAAGGTCTACAGCGCCAGCCAACCTCGGACCATCTTGGTGCTGACCCGGCAACCTCCAGCCACCAGAGGGAGCCGAAGAGCCGAAGCACTGATGTGGTCAGGGCACGGCCAGTCAGAGCACAACAGGATGAAATGTAGATGTGAGGGTAAACTGTTGTGATAGCTCCATACAGACAGCTCTGTCTGACTGCGGTGTGCTTGGGTTGGGGTTACGTTAGGAAAAATTTTCTTTCCCAAGTTACCCCTGCTGAGGGCCCCTTGGGAAAGAACAGTTTGCACTGGCCATTCAGTGTACTGGAAAATTTAAGTAGAAAGAATTAGGTCCCTCTTGTGTTAATGTTTATGTGCATTTATTTAGTCCTCCTGGGAATCTGGTTTTGGGTTTGACAATCCAGCGTCTTTCTGTCCTGCATTTGTCTACTGGTGTTCAGTTAGCATTTGTTTGGAGGTACGATATAACGTAACGATTCTAATGCCCCGAGTCCATGGTGAAGGGAGTGAGCCACTAGGCGTGTGTCTCTGTGGCTTTTAATGTCATATATGTGTTGTGCTAATCTAGTCCTAATTGTATTCACTGTCTCTCCTACGTATTGTATATCACAGTGATTATGCCTTATAACTTTTATGCAGTTGATTGTGTTGACTGTAAGTGTTTGCTTGATTAGGTATGTGGTGTTTGTCGTGTTTTTCTTTGAGTGTAGCGCCCTTTTTGTAACACGCCGGGTCTTGCGTGGGTGCCGTGTTGATTTCTGGTGGTTTGCTGCTTGCCAGGTTCTTGTTTCTTTTGTAGGCAGAGGTGATTTTGTAGTCCTGGAGCAGGTCTGTGCTTTGCAGGGTCCTGGCTCGGTTCTCTTTGCTTTTCCTGTTTGTTGCTTTGCTAAATGCAGAGGAGGTGGTGATGAGTGGGATGATTTGCCTTGTGCCTTGTTGTTTTGTAGTAGGGTTAGGGGTTAGGGGTTTGGGTTAGGGGACCGTGCTCCACTCTCTTAGGAAAGCAGTGAGTCACTATCAGCGACAGGATCTCCCCTCTTGTTCCTTCAGGTGAACATCCTGTTTGCTGACTCACAGGCGTTTATACCTCTTCTCTCGGCTCTGAAATTAGAGGCTTTTTTTTGTGGGAAGGCACACGCTGCTGTACCTGCTGCCAGCTCTCTTCCGTCTGTCTCAGAGAGAGAGCGGCTCTGCAGGATGTCCAAGACGTGGGTGGCTACGTGCATATAAACACACACGCGTGAAGACAGACACACACACACACACACACACACACAAGCACGCAAACGCACATACACACACACATACATACACACACATACACACACACACATATGCACACACACACACACACACACACACACACGCATACATACACACACATGCACACACACACACACATACATACACACACATGCACACACACACACACACACACACATACATACGCATACATACACACACACACAAACACATACACACACACACGCACACACACATATGCACACACACACACAAACAGTGCATACACAAATAAGACACACACATGCACACAGATGCACACGCGCAGACCCACAGACAGATGATTGAATGTTTCTGAAATGCTCTGGAGCAGAATGCTCATGGCGATATGGCTCGTCATTAACCCTGCCATTTTCTAAGAAACCAAACAGGACGTCGGTCGCTCTAATTGGCCGTTTCATTTGGACGGCAGGAACTCTCCTCAGAGCCAATTCTGCGTCTCATCCATCAGCAGGAAGTCAGCGTTTCCTCCAGCTGCGCCAACGGTTCTCTGCAGATTACGATCGCGTTAAAAACGGCGAAACTCAAACACAATTACCCTTGAAGCGTAAGCCTGTGAGAGGCGTAGGATTCGCCGGCGGCCCGGACGCCCGGGCTTCTGTACGCGCGATCGCTCTGCGCGTCCGGCTCTGCGCTGAACAGAAGAGCCTTTCTGCCACACATCTGGATCGCATATACGCCGTGAAAACCGGGGCTTTTCCTCGGACGCTCGTACAATGCACAAACGAATGCGATCGTGCAATCTGGGCTCAGGTATATGCACAGCGAATGAGAAGCGTGCAATCTGGGCTCAGATATATGAGCAGCGAATGGGAAGCGTGCGATCTCTGTCCCCTTTGTGTTACTGACTCTTCCGGGGCTGACCTTGGAAGATCTCCAGGCGTGTGTTTGCATGTCTTACCGCCAAACCTATCTGGGGGCCTAAAGTAACGAGCATTTTATCTGTCTTGAATTAGCGTGACTGTTGCCGGCCAGCGGGGGGCGCTGTTGCTCTCGCCCACAATTTAGGGCTGAGAAGAAATCTTTTGTGGGAGACGAGGCAGAGTGGTCTCCCATAATGCACTTCTCTGTAAGAAATGCTTTACAGGAAGGGTGCTCTGTCTGGGGGCGTGGGGGGGGGGGTGTCAGTGTAGCCTGGCACTGATCTGCTCTTGCCTCTGTTCTTTGAGAAGGAAAACATATGACTGTCCAAGGCCTCATGTATGCAGGATCAGCATCCCACCCCCCCCCCCCCTCCCCGGCTATGACAGGATAATAAGTAACAGCTGTCCATAATTCTGTCCATAACAGCTGTCCACAACAAACTCAGAGTCAGTACATGTCAGTTTGCATGTTAGAAAACAGACTTAAAGTCAGCACAGAAACAGATACAGACATTACATGTTAGCACACAGACTCAGAGTCAGTACAGAAACAGGCGCTACATGTTAGCACACAGACTCAGAGTCAGTATAGAAACAGGCGCTACATGTTAGCACACAGACTCAGTCAGTACAGAAGCAGGCGCTACATGTTAGCACATAGACTCAGAGTCAGTACAGAAGCAGGCGCTACATGTTAGCACACAGACTCAGAGTCAGTACAGAAACAGGCGCTACATGTTAGCACACAGACTCAGTACAGAAACAGGCGCTACATGTTAGCACACAGACTCAGTACAGAAACAGACGCTACATGTTAGCACACAGTCTCAGAGTCAGTACAGAAACAGGCGCTACATGTTAGCACACACAGACTCAGGGTCAGTACAGAAGCAGGCGCTACATGTTAGCACACAGACTCAGAGTCAGTACAGAAGCAGGCGCTACATGTTAGCACACAGACTCAGAGTCAGTACAGAAACAGGCGCTACATGTTAGCACACACGGACTCAGAGTCAGCACAGAAACAGGCTCTACATGTTAGCACACAGACTCAGAGTCAGTACAGAAACAGGCGCTACATGTTAGCACACACAGACTCAGTCAGTACAGAAACAGGCGCTACATGTTAGCACACAGACTCAGAGTCAGTACAGAAACAGGCGCTACATGTTAGCACACAGACTCAGAGTCAGTACAGAAACAGGCGCTACATGTTAGCACACAGACTCAGTCAGTACAGAAACAGGCGCTACATGTTAGCACACACGGACTCAGAGTCAGTACAGAAACAGGCGCTACATGTTAGCACACACGGACTCAGAGTCAGCACAGAAACAGGCGCTACATGTTAGCACACAGACAGTTGTCTGCATTCTGCTGCGTGAGACAGTTTCTGTCGGACGGCGGCCATTCCCTTTGAGCTAGAGCCTCAGAACGTGCTGCAGCGGTGCCCTGTGATGGAAAGTTTCGGGGCGAGACAGCCGACCCCAAAGAGAGCTGTGAGGAGCCATGTTTCCGGTCAGCTTTTTTTCTTGCCCGTGGCTGCCAGAACTTTCTCCCCCTGTCAGGGAGGAAAGCGCTCCTGTTCGGTTTTTGGCAATTTCCCGGAAAAGATCAGGCTTAGAAGCCGGTCTCCGGAGCTAAGCTGGGCCTAATTAACAGTTTTCCTGGATCCTTCTGAGACGTACATATATATTTTTTTCAGGTGTGTAGTGTCACAGTGAGAGGGAGAATGAAAGAATGATAAATTAAATGACTGCTTCGGGAGTGGAAGAATTACAAGAGCCTGCATTTTTCGTTTTCCAATAAAACCACATTTGGCACCACAAGCCACTCGTCACCAGACAGTCATCTCTGGTTTCATTCCTGTTACACTGCGTGTGTTTTTCCAAATACCCCCACACTGTCATGGCTACTGCTATGTCTCTGTGCACCTCTGTCCTACGTTCTTGCTCTTCTCTACATCCCCCACACATCCTCTACTCTACATCCCCCCACACATCCTCTACTCTACATCCCCCCACACATCCTCTACTCTACATCCCCCCACACATCCTCTCCTCTAACATCCTTCTACACATCCTCTACTCTACATCCCTCTACACATCCTCTACTCTACATCGCTCTACACATCCCCTTCTCTACATCTCTCTACATCCCTCTAGTCCACACTCCTATGCACCTACACTATTCTACACTGCATCTTCTTTACTGTAGACTCCTCTACTTCCCACCTCCTCTGCTGTACACCTCT
Organism: Anguilla anguilla; assembly: GCF_013347855.1. NCBI lineage: Eukaryota > Metazoa > Chordata > Actinopteri > Anguilliformes > Anguillidae > Anguilla > Anguilla anguilla. Next base: position 8,224,804 of record NC_049212.1, read on the forward strand.
CTACTCCCCAACTCCTGTACTCTCCTCTACTCTACAGCTACTCTCGGCTGGTTCTAAGAGACTGTCACCATGGTTACTCATTAAGACACACTGACCTTGGCTTGTAAAGCGGTTATTATGAGGAAGTGGCCCCAGAGCACCCGCCCCCACAGGGAGAGGATGGGGTCTCATCACCGTGGTGACAGACTTGCTGACGCAGGTAGGGACGGTCATTACATATACCTTTGCCGTTTGACATCAGTGTTTAGAGCTCAGTGCGTGGCCAATCTGAACCCACTATGGGTTTTTTCCCAGGGTATGTCAGATTTCTTCAGATGAGCATTGTATTTTTACACAGTGTGCTTCTAACATTAGTACTGCTTACACAAACAGAGTGTGCCGGATGCTGTGTGACACTGCTGACCACAGGTCTTGCACAGTTTTAACCCTTCCACTCTTTTCATGGCAGCCATTATTGCAGGCTGATTTTCTGTCAGTTATACGGCGGGACAGTGGGCGGGGCAGTGGAGGGGACGTTGGCGGTGCAGTGGGCAGGGCTACAGCTGGGGCAATGGAGGGGAAGTGGGCGGACCAATGGAGGGGAAGTGGGCGGGGCAATGGGGGGCGTGGGCGGGGCAGTGGGGGGGCGTGGGCCGGGCAGCGGGTCAATCAATCAAATCAATCAAATTTTATTTATATAACGTATTTTACAATAGTTGTCACAATACGCTTTACAGACAACCCTAGCCTAAACCCCCACAGGAGCAAGCCTAAGGCAACAGTGGCAAGGAAAAACTCCCTGTGGCAGATGGGGAGAAACCTTGGAAGGAACCAGGCTCAAGGGGGAAACCCATCCTCCTCTGGTCGGCTTAGGGTGCCGACTGGTGACCAGCATGTCAGCCAGTTTATGCACAAGATATGATATGTGATGTGGCTCAGATGATGGGTGGGGCCGGGTGGCGGTGATGGGGAACAGCAGGTGGCGGCAGATGTGGGCAGGGTGGAGGCAATGACGAAGGAGGGGCTGGACCGTAGAGGTGGGGGAGACCACACGACTCTCGAAGCACTCTCGAGGGTTGGGGCAAGAGCCCCGCCGGCAGTGTGGGGAAGAGGGTAGAACGGCAATTAGGGAATTTGCAATATAGCAGACAGTGAGTAAAGTGCCAGTGGTATGTATTGGGGGGACCCCGCCAGGAGTAGAATATGGCTGCATATCTACTAGGACAGGGATGGAGAGCCCATGCAGTCATGAGGGGTAGACAACCATACCCGCCTATCAAGAGCCAGCCCATGTAAAGTCGGGTCACAGCTGATTGACAGGTGACAGTCAGGAAAGGATTGCCACCTACAAAGCTCTATGACTACAGGCTTCTCGCACCCTGTCTCCAGGCTACAACTGATTGTAAGCCTGAGCGTAGAGGTGCGTTTTTAATCTAGATTTAAATATTGAGACTGTGTCTGACTCCTTTATACATTTTGGAAGCTGGTTCCACAGTAGTGGGGCCCTGTAGGAGAAAGCCCTACCACCTTTTAGGCTCTTGGAAATTCTTGCTCTGAGTCACGCGCCAGTGGGTTAGAATTGCTTACCCTTCACCTTTGCCTCTCTCCCCACTGTCCTCTCTCTCTCTCTCTCTCTCTCTCTCTCTCTCTGATCTCCTCCCCCCCCCCCTCGTCCCCTCATCTCCACACCCTCAGGCTTCTTGGTTCACTGCCACCTCACAGCCTCCCTTCTGTGCACTTAATTAGCATCTCTCTTCTTCTGGCAGCGCTTCCCAGTGTTATTTTGGGTCAGTGCTTCCCCCCCCACCTCCTCCAGCACTGCCTGGGGACAATCTGATCAGCTGACCACTGACCATGGGTTTTCTGTTCGGGGGTGGGGGGGGTGTCTGAGCCCTCGGGAGCCTTTGGGGGGGGGGGGGTGGCGGGGGGGGTGTCTGAGCCCTTGGGAGCCTTTGGGGGTGGGGGGGTGGGGGGGGTGTCTGAGCCCTCGGGTGCCTTTGGCGAGTGACCAAGGGCCCTCTGCTCAGGGACCACCACGAGGGCCCGTTCGCCGTGAAGGTGAACGTGACCCCGCGACCCTGCGACCCCGTGACCCCGTGACCCGGCACTGAACCGTCCCGTCCTGTGGGGAAGGGGTCAGCTGCGGACAACAAGCGGCAGCATTTACGCACAGGTCCGGTCTGTGTCTGGCAACTTCCACGTATCGGCCAATCAGTCAACCTCATTTCATGTCATGCAGTACTGCTGCTCCAGGAATCGCAAACCAGACTTTACAGTGCGACTCTACAACGCGCCTGCGTCCAATTAGGAAAGAGTGTTCACACGCAGCCTCGATGTCAGCTAATAGAAAAACAAACTGAACATTATTCATAGGTTGTCCTTCAGTGAACCCTCCCAGTGGTGTGCGCTGGAGCTAATCAGTTCATCCTTTCCTTTTAAAACATGGAGGAAATGCAGGCGTATTTCCATCTATAAACACGAACACACAGCGTACATGCAAATCTTGGCGAGCAGGGTAGATTGCGTCATCCCTCCGGGCTCGGCGACAGAGCGGTTGTGCCTCCTGCGTTACTCACTCGAAATCTTCGGCGCTCCTCTGTGAGTCACGCGGATCGGCTGATCTGACGCTTTAAGTCGCAGCGATTCGCGGGAACAAAGGCTCAGTGCCGTGAGAGACGGTGGCGGTCCGTGTGGCGGTGCGGTGGGTTTTTGTGGGGAGTCTGGGAGAGCGGGGCGGCTCTCCAGAGCGATGCACCCTTTCGCGGCGTGGCGCGGTTCACCGTTCCGCACCGCCGCGGCGCGGCTGCGGTCCGGCCGCTGTCCGGCCGAGCTTTCGGCTGGGACCCTGAGGCTGACAGCCTGTTAGCTGGGCACAGTGGCAGCCTGTTAGCTGGGCACAGTGGCAGCCTGTTAGCTGGGCACAGTGGCAGCGTGGGTTAGAGCAGGTAGCATGAGAGGTGGAGCGGGAACGAGGTAATCACACAGAGTGACAGAGGGGGGGAGGGGGCTGTGGCGGATGGGGGGGGCGCAGGCTGTGGTGGAAAAGGGGGAGGGGGCTGTGGAGGAGGAGTGGGGGGAGTCTGTGGAGGGGGGGGGGGGCTGTGAGTCTGTGGAGGAGGGGGGGGGGGGCTGTGGAGGAGGAGGGGGGCTGTGGAAAGCAGGTACTGGCCTCTCACTGGAACACAGTCTCCACACTGCTCTGATGTTCAGCTGCCAGCCACACGGTAAAATGTCCAGTGTTAATTCAACTCTAACAGATAACATTTGGTCCCACTCTGAAATGTAAGACTAAATGTCAACTGTTAAGAGTTGAATGAACACTTGTTAGAGTTGAATGAACACTGGATGTTTTACTGCGTAGATGTCCTTGTGCAGAGGAAGCTGCTGACGGGCCTGTGATTTATGCCCCCGTGATTTAAAGCTGGGCTGTGAGAGGACTTTTTACGCAAGGTCACCTTTTAGCTGAGCGAGATCCTCCTCACTGTACAGTCGCACAATCAGCCTCACACCCCTGAGCTGAGACACAATGGGGTGACGTTCAGTCCGCAACAGATGAAAACAGAATTTGGAATTCATGTTGTGCAGTCGGCTGAGTGCTTTGGATCTCTGACGTGGTTGGCTCGCAGTCACGGCCATTTTAGTTCGAAAGGCTTCTTCTTCTTTCATCGGCAGTGTTTAGCCGATCGACCTGTATTGGCTTCTGTTCGGCTCCCATTCGGCCATCTGTCTGTATCATTCCGGGCCATTTAACGGTTACGATATTAACGGGGTGAGTTTGCAGCAGAGACAGCATGGGTACACCGCCCTCAAACCCCACCCCCCACCCCCACCACCACCACCCCAATCCTCTATCTCCCCTCTCCATCTGGTAGGCCTGCTTGGTGTTTTCAAGAGAGCAGATCAGCAGCCTCAACACTCCAGCAAGCGCAGTCAAAGCAGGCAAGCTCGCCCGGGCCCGTTTCTGACAGTACTCGTCTCTGTGTAGAGCGAACCTATGAGGCGTGGCGCAGAGTCCGTGCTGCATCCCTGTGTTGTCTAGTCTGTGACTGTCTGCCCAGGCGTACTGTGAGCAGGGCTCAGCGCCACAAAACACCACGATTGGTTCAAACCGGAATGCTGTTCACACAGATAGTGACAGCAGCCACTGCAGCAACATCTTAATACTGTATCTTAGCTGGGCTTGTGAAGCGGTGCTGTGTTGGTTGCATTGTTTTGTGTTGTTTCGGTCTGTGTAGCACTGTGATGAGCTGTGTTTGATTGTGTTGTTTTATGCTGACTTGTGTTGCACTGTTTTGTTGTGTTGTGTCATTTTACATTTGTTCAAATCTAGAACATAGAAATAGAATGAAAAGAGCTGCTCTGGGTTTTATTCACCGCAGTTATCCAGCTAACTCAGTAATCCTGCTTCGTGAAATACCCCCCTGGAAAGTTTTACATCCAGATAAGTTCACTCCTGTTTACATTTTCAGACTTTCATGTAATGTTTTGTGTTGTGTTTGCGTTATTCTGTATTTGTTGACATTGCAGTTTGTGCTGGTTTGTGTTGTATTGGTTTGTGTTGTGTTGGTCTGTCTGGTTGCATTGTGCTGCCAGTTGACTCTCGCTCAGTGTTGGTGGCGATCCGCGCTGGCTCAGCGCGGGCCGGGATGAAGAGCGACATTAGCGGAGAGTATGGATTTCAGATTAGCGAGCGTCCCGCACACAGCAATTACGGAGGAACCGCACGCGCCCAAGTTTCCACGCCGCATCGATCGGGGGTGTCTCCTTTCCCGCCGGCGTGACGGCTGCTTCCACAGATCCATCGGACGGCGGACGTTCGCATTTATGGATCTGTTTACCGAACGCGCCGATTGCCTCTGAGGAGATTGCGAACACCTGGCCATTCTTTGCTCTGGGCTGCTTTTTTTAAAATCTGAATCACGGAGCTTTCCTTCTCCTTCCCCGCCTTTTACGCAGGGCCAGTTTCCATCCGAATGGACGCTTTTATACTTCTGCTGATTGTGTTCAGGATGAAGCTTCTTTAAATAGCAGAGTAGGGGAGGTGGGGAGCAGGTGTGTAAACCAGGCCTCTGTCAGTCTGTCCATCAGTCAGTCAGTCAGTCTGTCAGGAGTAATACTATTCTGTACACTGCTGCTACACCCTTGAGTGCAGCACCTACTCTGAGCTGCAGTAACTGTCCAGGCAAATGTAAAATATAAAATATCTCTGAAGGAAGCAGAGAAATTATGTTCGTGTTTGTGTCACCTTGGCCATGTTGTGTGTGCTGCTGTTTGTGTTGTTGTTGGTGCTGCTGCACATGTTGTTGTGTGTATCAGCCTGTGTCCTCTTGTGTTAGTGTTGCTGTGTACGATGCTGTGTGTGTTGTTGTGTATATTGTTTTATGTGCTGCTATCCATGGTGTTGTGATTGTTGTTGTCTATGATGCTGTGTGTGTTGTTGTGTATATTGTTTTGTGTGCTGCCGTCCATGGTGTTGTGAGTGTTGTTGTGTATGATTCTGTGCGTGTTGTGTATGAAGCTGTGTATATTGTTTTGTGTGTTGCTGCTCATGGTGTTGTGAGTGCTGCTGTCCATGGTGTTGTGAGTGTTGTTGTGTATGATTCTGTGCATGTTGTTGTGTATGAAGCTGTGTATATTGTTTTGTGTGTTGCTGCTCATGGTGTTGTGAGTGCTGCTGTCCATGGTGTTGTGCATGTTGTTGTGTATGAAGCTGTGTATATTGTTTTGTGTGTTGCTGCTCATGGTGTTGTGAGTGCTGCTGTCCATGGTGTTGTGCATGTTGTTGTGTATGAAGCTGTGTATATTGTTTTGTGTGTTGCTGCTCATGGTGTTGTGAGTGCTGCTGTCCATGGAGTTGTGCATGTTGTTGTGTATGAAGCTGTGTATATTGTTTTGTGTGTTGCTGCTCATGGTGTTGTGCGTGTTGTTGTGTATGATTCTGTGCGTGTTGTTGTGTATGAAGCTGTGCGTGTTGTTGTGTATGAAGCTGTGTGTATTGTTCTGTGTGTTGCTGCTCATGGTGTTGTGAGTGCTGCTGTCCATGGTGTTGTGAGTGTTGTTGTGTATGATGAGTCACTGGATGTTCCCAGTCTGTTTGAGATGAAGCTGACTCAATGATCAGGACTGTGACCGTAGTTACCAGAATAATGAAATGTGACTGTTCAATCTCCTCTGCCAGGATGTTTATGTTTCCTGCTTAAGCTGTATACAGAGCCAGAATGTTCCCTCCTTTGGTATCATTTAAACACAGATCTAGTCCTACAATAAATGTGGCCATGTTTTCCCTCTTTTTTTTCTCTTGCTCTCTTCACATTTAGTTATACGTCTCGGAGCATGACCACGTGAGTCACGGTCATGAGTCACGGTTATGAACCCTGGTTCCCCAGCCCCCCCCACCCCCCCCCCCCGCCGGGGGGGGACAGGAGCTGGCCTGTGAGAGATGCACCGAGCTCTGGCATCGACCGGCAGCCATACGGGCTGCGCGACGGGGGGTTATTTTTGTTCTGCTGATACCGCGCGTTCGCAGCCGTGAGTCACAGCCGCACCGCCAGGAATCGTTCTGGGCACGAGACTGAGGGTTTTTATCTTTTCTTTATTTACCTCCGGCGTTTTGACCCCGGCGTGGCACGGCCCTGTCGTTCTGTGTTTCGGCTGTTTGTTTGCGTTTCTGCGTTATCTCTCTTTGCCCGGGGCGGGGCGGCCCGGCGGCTGATAAGACGGCCGCTTTTGGCGGCGCTGTGAAACGCCTCGCTCGCCGCTCGTAAAAAAAAAAAAAAAAAAAAAAAAAAGGGACCTGGCGCAGTTACGGGGCAGTCGAAGGGAGTTCGGAAGTCTTCGGGTGATTGGCCGCCCGCAGAATCTCCCATCGGGCCCCCTTCCTTGTTCCGAGACCAGCGCTGTCTGGCGTTCACGCCGTGCGGCGTCCTCACTCGCGCACGGCGGAGGTCAGAGTGAGCTGCGTGTGTTCGTGTGTGTGGACCCGCATGACAGAACGGAGCTTTGTACATCAGCAGAGTGCATGCTGGGTATTGTAGGCGAGGCTACCAGGCAGTAAAGAATGCCTTCATTCGTTATTGGAGGCAATTGGGGTAAAAAAAAAACAAAACAAAACAAAAAAAAAAACATTGAATTCTATATGCCTGTCTCATCCTGCATCAATCTCCGCCAATTCAGGAGTGGAGACAATAGTGCCCGTCATTTTCGAAGAGCGTTTTGCACTTTGCAGTCCCCCCTGCTGAGCTGCACAGTCATTGTGACAGGAAGCTGGTACAGTAGATTGCCTGCTCAGCTGGCCACGTCGCAGCAGGCAGCCAATCACAGGGAGGAATGTGCGGTTAGTCACACGTGACCCCACCGTTCGAGCCCCTCCTTCTCCGGTGAAAACTACGGCCAATCATGCACTTCCCTGCAGCCGGTACCGGAGTGGAGAGGAAGCGACACCGGTCTGTGGGCCCGGACGCAGCACTGGAAATGAGAGATTTAGCAGGACAAGCTACCTGGCAGCCTGGGCCTATTCACTGTAATGAGAGAAATCAGCTGTGTGTGCTGCCGGGTGCCAGACAGAGATTAGTACAGTGCCGTTTTGCGCTGAAATGAAACGGAGTTGGCAGGTAATTCTTTGAGTCACTCTGTATTAGTCCACCCAGCCGGTGTCGCGGCGCGTCAGACCTTAATGAACTGCTCGCTCGCACTCAGGCGCCGCCCTGGAGGGCCAAAGCTGCCAGGAGACCACTTTATTATCCTCTCAGAAAGCTGCCTTCGCAAGTCGCATTTCATATCCTCAGAGAGACAGGGCCTCGATATTACAGCCGGGTGTTTTTTTCCCCCAGGTAGTTTATATTGTTCAGCTCAAAGTCACAAATACCTGTGTGAACAGCTCTGGAGATTCAGGCCCTGGAAATGGAAAGCAAATAGAGGTGTAGAGTTTTGCAGAACCCATCTCTCAGTCTGATGCTCTTCTGGGGGATCCGGTGTGTCAGCTTATCCACAGAAAATAAACTGTCGCCATCGACAAAGAAACGGCTGCCTGCCGCAGCCTAACCTGTTTGAAAAACTGTGAAAATAAAAGTGTCAACGCTCTGTCATACTGCACTCTCGTGTGTGAGGCAATGAGATGGAGAGATGGAGAATGTGTGCGTGTGTGTGTGTGTGTGTGTGTGAGAGAGAGAGTGAGTGTGCATGTGTGTGTGTGTGTGTGTGTCTGTGAGTGCGTGTGTGTGTCTGTGTGTCTGTGTACGTTTCATAGAGTGAGCGTGAGAAGGGAGTGTGTTGCTAGAGAGAGAGAGAGAGAGAGGGGGTCTGTATAGCCATTTCCATTTGAAGCTGTGGGGGGGGGGGTTGTGGAATGTTCTTTGTGGTCAGATGTGCAGTGGAACTGTGGTCTGAATCACAGACTTCAGCAGAAATTTACGGCATTGAAAAATGGAGCACCACCACAGAAAGCTGATCCCTTTTTTCTCCTGCAGCACAGATGGGCAGCCTCAGCCTCCTCTCGCCCCAACAGGAACGAGCTGCGGGGAGCCCCATGCCACACCCCAGCACCTCCAAACCCTCACGCCCCCCCCCCCCACCCCACCCCCACCCTACTGCACTCTCCACACATTCACACCCCTGCTGTTCACCGATGAGTCATGTGATCGTATGAGACGGGATATTTCGAGAAAGAGCAGCTGTGATGTCACAATGCTGTCATGTGACCACACTGTATGCGGTATCCTGTGTGGGGGTTTAAGGTGTGTACTGATATCGCAGGGTGTACAGTTACCGCTTTAATAATTCAGCGAAGGATCGCAATGGTACCTTGCTCTCATCACGCCGCAATCACCTTGTGACTCACTGCGGAGGCTATTCTCGTCTGCCCCGCCCCTCCTCCCTGCCTCACCTCCACCTGCCCCACCTCTCCTCCCTGCCACGCCCCTCCTCCCTGGCTTACCTTTACATGCTACGCCCATCCATACTTTACATACAGTTCTGAGATTGTGGCTTAATGAACCCAAATTCAGGTGTAGTTTCCATACATTAGCAGTGTGCCAGCAATTTGGAAAATTCAGTGTTTTGCATTGCAAAGCAATGTATTTGATTTGTTCAGGTGAGGTGATTGACGATAGGGAAGTTCCATTCACTGTGCCATTACTCTTTTAGACTTTACCTGCTTTCAAATTCAGTTTCTAAGCTTTGTTTATCACAGCTGCCAATTTTCTTTTTTCAAAAACAAAAAACAAAAATAAGAAGTAAACATTCTGTCCTCTAGCTAGTTCACACTGTGCCTCATTTTGTTGCACTGAGAGATGGCAAGCGCATACATTTCAATATATCTTGATATCACTGAGCCAATTGTCTGTCTCCTGAAATCACACCAAGCCAATTACCTGCCTCAGCTCCTCACGTTCTCTGCTTTATACTTCCTGTGTGTCCTTGGTCATTTCCGTACACATGGTTTGTTTGTGCTTGACATCTGAGATCACAAATAACAAGAGTTAGGTTTTCCTGCAGAAAACAGAACTGTGTTTTGTTAGTTGAAATTTTAAATGTGATTTCTGAAGTGTAATTCAGGACAAATGCAGTGTCACTCCAGTAGAAAAACCCTTAAATACTTTTTACTGCAAGGGACACATTGTGCCATCAATACTTGGAAAGAGAAGCGAAAGCTTTTATGGAAATTAATGTAGTGGAAACTAAAATGATAATTCACTCACTCTCACTCACTGTTTTCCTCGCTGCCATAACTGCTACCGCTTCTACTCAACAGTGACAGTTCACCATGAACTTTAGCGGTGTGTGTGTGCATGTGTGTATGTACATGTGTGTGTCTGATGGAGAGAGTAGTGTGTGTGTGTATGTGTGTGTGTGTGTCTGATGGAGAGAGTAGTGTGTGTGTGTGTGTGTATGTGTGTGTGTCTGATGGTGAGAGTAGTGTGTGTGTGTGTGTGTGTGTCTGATGGAGAGAGTATGTGTGTGTGTGTGTGTGTGTGTGTGTATGTATGTATGTGTGTGTGTGTGTGTGTGTGTGTGTGTGTGTGTGTGTGCGTGCGTGTGTATGTATGTATGTGTGTGTGTGTGTGTGTGTGTGCGTGTGTGTGAGAGGTGCTTTAAAGAATAATGAAAAAGCCCTTGTTCTGCAGCCTCGTGGGGGGTGGTGGGGGGTGAGAGATGCGGAGTCCGGGCAGGCCCTTGCTCTCTAACACAAGGCTGACACATGGGAATAATCATATCCATTTGTTGATTCATCCAATATTTATACTGCACATCCATTCTGCATGGGCTCTGTGGTCCTGAAGAGGGGCAGGGGCTGTGGTGGGGGTGGGGGTGGGGGTGGGGGCTGCAGTGGGGTGGGGGGGCTGGGGCTGAGGCAACGTTGGGGTCGGGAGAGTTCTCCTGTTCCTTGAGACACAATATCACATGTGTTCCTCAGTCCCCCCCCCCCCCCCCCCCCCCTTCAGGTTTCTCCTGGGAAAAGGGTCCAGACCAGAGAGGGGGAGAGCCCAGCCAATGACAAGTGAGCAGGGGCAGTAGGATGGGTGGGTGGGCAGGGTGGCGATGAGGGTGGGGGCGGCGGGGAGGGGGGGTGGCCGGGGGGGTTGTCCTGAGCTAAGCCTTGCCTCTTGTCTCCCGGGACGTTTCGCATGCTTTTGGGAGACAGTGTTTTAGGACGTTGGTGTTTTGAGGGTTCCTGTCCAGATACTCCACATTCCACTGGAAAGCAGAAGGTCTGCCCTTGAATTTAAAGGGATTTTCACTCCCTGATTTTAAAGGGATTTCCTCACTGAAGGGCTCCCAGAAAACATCGCCTCCAAGCCTCCCTGCCCACGCATGCCCTCTTATCCCTTCAGCGTCTTCATCGTCATCGTCTTCATCAAGCTTATCCTCCATACCTGACAGCGGATGCCAAATGGTCTCTCAAAACTTTCTCACCCCCCGCCCCCCAATCCCCAGCATGATCTGTAGGTCCTGCTCTGTCTGCCTCACCCAAGAGTCTCCCCTAATGCCCTAGCCTCACCCCAGAGTCACCCCTAATGCCCTAGCCTCACCCCAGAGTCACCCCTAATGCCCTAGCCTCACCCCAGAGTCACCCCTAATGCCCTAGCCTCACCCCAGAGTCACCCCTAATGCCCCATCTGCTTAGGAATATGATGGCAGGGCAGTGTTTACCATAGGGTTTCACAAGGCTAGATCAGTGTTCCAGTCAAACTGAATATCATATCTGGGTACAGATTGTGAAAGACTATTAATAACAAGCATGCTTTGTGTGAATGCTGGCTACAGATCATGAAGCAGACGACTCTTACAGCACAACACACTCACACACACCTACACTAACACACACACACGCTCCCAACACACACACACACACACACACACACACCTACACTAACACACACGCTTCCAACACACACTCACACACACACACATGGTCCCAACACACACACACACCTACACTAACACACACACACACGGTCCCAACACACACACACACCTACACTAACACACACACACGCTCCCAACACACACACACACGCACACACACTCCTACACTCACACACACACACACACGCTCCCAACACACACACTCACACACACACACCTACACTAGCACACACACTCTCCCAAGACTCACACACACCTACACTAACACACACATGCTCCCAACATACACACAGACACACACACACACACACCTACACTAGCACACACACTCTCCCAAGACTCACACACACCTACACAAACACACACACTCCCAACACACACACACCTACACTCACTCACACACTCTCTCAACACTCACACACTCCTACACTCACATGCACACCTACACTAACACACACACGCTCCCGAATACCTAGTTTACATTTCCATTTCATTTGGCCATCTAGCTGGCGCTCTTATCCAGAGTGACTAGCATAAGTGCACAAAAAGGTTTGGGCAGCAATGAGCTTATGTGGAGTCATTAGACTCACAGCCCATCGTTAATACATAATTTACTGAGAGGTATTAAATACATCAAACTACAGCAGAAAGTTAAGTGCCATAGCAGGTGCAAGAGGGATGCTAGAATGCATTGCTTCAAGTAGCAAATGGGTTTGGGCATATGGTTTTTGATGGAGCCTAGGTTGGGCTATTCAAGCCACGAAAGACATTTAGCATTTGGCAAGCTGAGATGCCATTTTAAACAGGTGTGCTTTCTGCAACGGAAGACATTTCAGTCTGCGGTGGAAACACTGTCTCCCACACACCTACTCAAACACACTCTCTCCCACAGACACACCCACGCTTACTGTAACACACTCTCTCCCACAGACACACCCACACTTACTGTAACACTCTCTCACACCCTCCCACACACTTAGTGTAACACACTCACACTCTCCCACAAACCTACATTTGCAGAAACTTTGTAAATCCTGTAGACTGAACCCTCACTCTTTCACAGTCTCCCACAGATTCTTAGACTCACATGAACTCCCCAAAACACATCAATCAACCCCGAGACACTGCCAGGTGTACTATCCTGTCCTGGCTGTCTGTATCTGGTTCACTACCCTGTCCTGACTGTCTGTATCTGGTTCACTATCCTGTCCTGGCTGTCTGTATCTGGTTCACTACCCTGTCCTGGCTGTCTGTATCAGGTGTACTACCCTGTCCTGGCTGTCTGGATCAGGTGTACTACCCTGTCCTGACTGTCTGTATCAGGTGTACTATCCTGTCCTGGCTGTCTGTATCCGGTTCACTACCCTGTCCTGGCTGTCTGTGTCAGGTGTACTACCCTGTCCTGGCTGTCTGGGTCAGGTGTACTATCCTGTCCTGACTGTCTATATCAGGTTCACTACCCTGTCCTGACTGTCTGGATCAGGTATACTACCCTGTCCTGACTGTCTATATCAGGTTCACTACCCTGTCCTGACTGTCTGTATCAGGTGTACTATCCTGTCCTGGTTGTCTGGATCAGGCTCACTACCCTGTCCTGACTGTCTGGATCAGGTGTACTACCCTGCCCTGACTGTCTGTATCAGGCTCACTACCCTGTCCTGGCTGTCTGGATCAGGTGTACTACCCTGTCCCGTCTGTCTGTTTCAGGCTCACTACCCTGTCCTGGCTGTCTGGATCAGGTGTACTACCCTGTCCTGGCTGTCTGGATCAGGCTCACTACCCTGTCCTGACTGTCTTTATCAGGTGTACTACCCTGTCTGACTGTCTGAATCCAGTTCACTACCCGGTCCTGACTGTCTCCAACATCTGTAGTCCAATATCTGTGACTCTCTCTCGATAATGTGTCTCATGCAGTCAGATATGGCTGTGCCAGGGGTGGCAACAGCACCCGGAATACTGCAGGGGGCGCACTACTCAAAACAGGAGTATTCATTCCAAAATGTACAGCAATCTTTGGTTTTCAGGTGTTACTGCAGAATAAATGATCTGTTATCGTGTCTCTGTGGCAAAAGAAAAAAAAATCACAGAAATATTTGAAATATTACCAGGGCCTCCACAACTCCAGCTCTCTGACTCAGGGAGGTGACTGTGGGTTCGATACCAGGCCAGGGGGTCAACCTGAGAAAGAAAGAGGAACGGAATGTTCTGGATAATGGAGTTTTTGAGTGACACATTGTGAGGGGGGGGGGGGGTAGTTGAAAATTGGTACTCCCAGGCCACCACACCAGGAAGGGGTTACATTTTTGAGGAAACAGGGAGTTTCACAGGGAGCCGGCTCACACTAGCTTCGGCATGTGGTCCCGCGCAGAGAGCAAAGCGACTGAAAGGCATAAACACTGCGATGCTTGTCACGGGATCCTAATCTGTTCCGTTCAGAAAGCGCGGCTGTGCAGGCATGGTGGAGCGCGGGCGCACGGCCTTACCTGTGCCAGGAGACAGGTGACAGGCCCCCATGACCTTTTTCGACATGGCTGTGCTCTCAGACTCCGGGGTTCAGAATAGATTAGGAGGAGTTTCAAATCCGGAGTGGTAAATGGTAAATGGTAAATGGACTGCATTTATATAGCGCTTTTATCCAAAGCGCTTTACAATTGATGCCTCTCATTCGCCAGAGCAGTTAGGGGTTAGGGGTTAGGTGTCTTGCTCAAGGACACTTCGACATGCCCAGGGCGGGGTTTGAACCGGCAACCCTCCGACTGCCAGACAATCGGTCTTACCTCCTGAGCTATGTCGCCCCTGGAGTGAAACTTGTAATGTGGCGAATGCCACACGGCCCACTTTCCGATGGCCCGGTTTGATGGATCGGTCTGTGAATTGTTTTCTCTCCGTGAGGGAGGCCAGTTATTTGCACGGTGGGGAAAGCCTGCTGTGGTGGACCCTCTCAAGGCGTAAGTGAAAACAACGGCGCACGGGTCGGAGAGCTGAGCTCATCGTAAGCGCTCTGCGGTATGCATGCAGAAGTGCTCTCAGGGTTTCCCTCCTGAAACACCTCATTTCACCTCCTCTCCTGAGCTCCTCTCCTGAGCACCTGAGCTCTTCAGAAACAACCAGAACAAGCGTTAGAGCACGCTCAGTGGGGAATGCAGGTTGCAGGCTCTCATATGAGACAGAGGGCAGGGTTCAGAGGTCGAAGGTCAGCCCTCAGTCTCTGTATTATGATTTACATTTGATACAGTACATGAGCCAGTGGTCAGTCACTGGCCTTATAAATGGCATGTCGTGATAATATATACTGCATGTGTATATGTGTGTGTGTGTGTGTGTGTTTCTGTGTATGTGTGTGTGTTTATGTTTCCATCCAGTCCTCTGTGATTTAGAAAAAACCCAAAGCTGCAAAGTGTGGAATAACGAGGCCAGCTGTCTCACATGCACGCATGTATACATGCACACACACACAAACACACACACACACAGACTCCATTCGACTCCATTAGCAGCACAATAGCTCCTGTTCCCCAATGTCAACACCAAGACCCAGAGCAGGTTACCACCATGAGATCACTGAACCTTTCTTCATGGGGAGCTGTTTCTGGGAGGGAGGGACTCCTTAATTTCTGCTTTCATAATACCACTACCACCCTGACGTGCTCATTCTTACATAGCTCCTGAAATTCCTCCCTGCCTCTCGAGGGAGACACGGCTGAAAAGGGGGTGTTTGTTCGTTCCCCGTTTGAATTTCATTGCAGTTTTGCTGCGGACCGTTATGGTGTTCAATACCAGAACAAGGGTCTGACTTTTATTTTGAAAAGGCATCAGCATTTCAGTTTGTTCAGCAGGTTGACAGACTGAAGAGTCAGTGCATATTTTCAGGGGTAAAGTAAGCGATACCGCGCTCAGGAAACAGGGGGGTACCGGTACTTCCTCCCGATCAAAGGTCTGACACTGGAATACGTCCAAAACCCGAGGTGACCCTGTGACCTGTTCCAGTGACCTCACCGTGACCTCGTGCGGACCCTACAGTGACCCCTGTGAGAAGCGCCCGGAAGCTGATCGATCAAACCTGCCGCGGTCCCCCTGGCGCTCTCACGCAATATCGAAGAAACGTCGAGAAAACATTACGCCGAAAATGAAAAGGAACTTGGTAAAAATAAAAAAATAACTGTCCGTCTGACTAGTTTTCACGTTTGCATACGGCCGTCTGTCTGGATATATGTTTAACACATGGTGGTGGGCTGGGGTAGGCAGGGATGGGGTGGGGTGGGGGGGGGGGCAGACTAAATATCTGCAGCACTGTCATAGTTATTTCTACTTTATTATTAGTATTACTACTGCCAGTATATCTGTATTTAGGAATTATATAACGGATGGGGGGGGGTATGCTCTAGGGGGATTCTCAGCTTATATTGTATAGTGCGTACTAACAATAAAGAGAAGGGGTGGTGGTAGGGGGAAAAAACTGTTTTCGGGAGGACTCTGGTGGCACGGTAGCGACTGTGCTCTGTCGGCCGCCGTGGCGGGAAGGGCAGGAAGAGGAGCTCTGGCCCGCGCCTCGGCGTCCTGGGAAGACTCGGATCTGTTAGCGGGACCTTTGAACCGCGTGGGAGACGAGCGGGCCGGTAATGGGGGCGACTTCTCTGCCGCAGTGAAACTGGAGGCTCGGAAGTAATGGCCTCATTCATCACCCTCAATCCCTCTCCTCCCCCCCCCCCTGCCCCCCCCCCCCCCCCCCCCCCCCCCCCCGCGTCAGCCTTCAGCTCGCAGGGCCTTCGCCTTGAGATGTGTCAGTGCGACGGGAACCCGATCCCTTTCAGGGTGCTGCAAACCCCGTGGTGCTTTAAAGGGCCTGCGTGGGGATCCAAGGGCCCTACTCTCTCTGCCTGAGGTGTGAGTGGGGTTCTAAGGGCCCTACTCTCTCTGCCTGAGGTGTGAGTGGGGTTCTAAGGGCCCTACTCTCTCTGCCTGAGGTGTGAGTGGGGATCCAAGGGCCCTACTCTCTCTGCCTGAGGTGTGAGTGGGGTTCTAAGAGCCCTATTCTGTGTACCCCAGGGGGAGTGTGGGGTTCTAAGAGCCCTATTCTGTGTACCCCAGGGGGAGTGTGGGGTTCTAAGAGCCCTATTCTCTGTACCCCAGGGGGAGTGTGGGGTTCTAAGAGCCCTATTCTGTGTACCCCAGGGGGAGTGTGGGGTTCTAAGAGCCCTATTCTGTGTACCCCAGGGGGAGTGTGGGGTTCTAAGAGCCCTATTTTCTGTACCTCAGGGCTGTGTGGAGTTCTAAGAGCCCTAATGTCTGTACCTCAGGGCTGTGTAGGGTTCTAAGAGCCCTATTCTGTGTACCCCAGGGGGAGTGTGGGGTTCTAAGAGCCCTATTCTCTGAACCTCAGGGTGGGTCTGTTTCACCATTACCAGCGGTGGTTGTCGCAGTTTAACCTCTAAATCAGCCATCACCACAGCATCCAATATAGAGCAGGCTAATACTCTGTAATTCTGCTCCTGTGACATGAACATGTATAAGAATAAAAGTAAATAAGAACACCTTTATAATAATAATAATAATAATAATGGAGAAGAAGGAAAGAAGAAACCTTCATGGGCCAGCGACCTGGGTGAAAGAGCAGGAACATGTAGATAGGATAGGTGTGACTGACAGGTGTGACTGACAGTCACACCTGAGTTTGCGAGTTTGCAAGCTGAAAGTACATGCCAGCATATGTGCTGCCAGGGTGAGGGGGGAAAAGCATGCGAAATGAGTGAATTTGCGTCGTGGCTGATGGTGACTTTGGCTGCTCTGGCTCCACCTTTGTGTTTTGTGAGATGCGATTATCTTTATTGATTGTGGCACGGCAATGCTGAACCTCTGCTGGGAGTCCCGTCCGGGAGAACCAGCCGAAGCGGCCGCCGTTTGCCTGACTGTGATCTGACTGAGAAAAAGAAGGGAGAGAAAAATTAAATATACGAACCGAGTTACTGCAGGAACTCATTCAGACTGGAGTCTGCGTTTTACCCCCACTGCTAAGGTAAGTGGAAAAAACTGCACTGAAGTTTGAACTCATAGAGGTTGAGACCTCCGATTTCTCTCTCTCTCTCTCTCTCTCTCTCTCTCTCTCTCTCTCAGAAAGCTCCCAATTGTGTGCTCAGAAAACTGAAATAAGTTCTAAACATTTACCCCAATGGGGGCATCCACTGCCCCCTAACCCAACCCCACTCCCCCGCCCCACACCCCACACACGGCCTCAGTCTGCTCATGCCAAAACATGCTGTTGTGCTCAACGAGGAATGAAGCCTATGACTGCTCTGGCTCGTTCTGTGATCCAACAAAAGACACGAACACGATGTCTTTTTGGAAACCAGAATATAAATGATTTATCGGCGCTGTCCGCGGAGTCATTCGCATGCAGTGTGTTTTCACTCGGGCAGATGTAGCTAAATGTGTCAGTCCGGTGCGGATCCCGCCTCCGCAGCATTCTTCAGAATGCGAAATTAGAGCCAAAATGACTGGGTCACAATCAGAGTTCTGTGACGAGCAATCGCAGCAGAGAAGATGACTCGACTGTCGAGAATAGTGAAAAGACATGTACACAACCTCAATGTATCTCAAAGCTCGTGAACATGATATGCGCAGTGATGAACTGTCGCTAATGTGAGAGCACGTAATCTCGCGCCTTTCCAAACTTTCCGTTTTTTATATTTCTCTGTCGATAAACAAATTTACCAAGACAAAACTGAAATAAACCTGCAGGTTATCAACAGGACAGCAAAATGCAAACACATTTATCTTATGCAATTTCTATAATATGACATTCATACATGTTTTATTAAATGTATTTTACTTGGGAACGGAAGGCAATCTTTTATAAAAGTGGGTTAACATTTACGATCAGAAAAGCTAAAGCATATGTAATGTATGCTATATGTATGCTGTATACCTACATGTATACCTATATACAGATAATGTATGCTTGGTATATACCAATATATATTATGTTAGAAAATATGTTTGTTATTGGCTATTTAAGGCTTATTTTTGTGGCCAGCTGTTCAGTGCATGAGGTCAAACAGTTATCCAAAAACTAGGCTATATTTCAATATTCAAATGTATAGGCTACCTAGGATACCCATTTTACCAGCGCTTACTATTTTTCCTGTCTGGTATTCCTCGGTTTCCCAGACACCGGTCTTAAGCAGGTCTGGTAACCTCAAATGGTTCAGCAGGACTTATTGTGATTTTTAATATTCAAGATCTATTAGGCCTATGTGTGCATACAGAAATACAGAAATCAAATAACGTGAAGGTACTGTCTGTGATAAAGGACAATTTGCGTACAGAAGTACAATCTACAATGGGGCAATATATGCCTGCTGTTACTGTCGCTTTAAGAGTGTCGTCGCGCGGTTACGCCCATTCTCCGCTCATTTTTCTTTTCTAGCGGCCCAATCAGGAATGAGTTTAAAGTCGTATTTTTTTTCTTGCTTAAAAACATATACCAGCGGAGCAAGCCTAGAGCTTGAGGACGTGACGCGTTTGCAGGCAGTGCCGGAGAGAGCAGATACTGTTTCCTCGCACTACGGAGCGTACAACGCTTTGAAAATAATACGGATGGAATGTACGGACAGTGGTGTTCAAGTCGTTCGGAACTGTTAGCTAACTGACCATCTCTCTGTTGCGACGGGTCTGTAACGCTAGGTGAGTGGGGCATTTCATGGTTGCGGGCGATGAATGGCGATAGTGTTTATGGCTTTTTTTCCCGTTATTCCAACAGCGGAATGTCACTGCACTTTCGGTCAACAGCTAGTTGATTAGACGGGACAGCAACTCGACGACTAGTGTTAGCTAGCTGGGGTGCATGGCTACGGGTGTCCCCCCGTGATATCTGAATGGAGTTAACGTTAGACGGCCCTTTGAAACAATGTAACCGCTCTCACTCGCGGTCGGAATTTGGATTAATCCCGGCACGTGCCACCCACCATGGCCATAGAGTTGCGAACTGGGTTATTAAGGCTGAAATAGTTTTGCTCACTGCGTAAGATTAGTGTTTTTCGGCCCCCGGCATGGAGGATCATATCAGGGATATCTGACGAGCGGCAACGCGGTTTGGGGCTGTCGTTTTTCAAGTGCGTCCTTGTTCATAATTTTTAAAATGCAAAACATTGGTGTCTTTCTGGATTTCGCCAGCTAGACACAACGAGGAATAGGCCATGCACTGATTTTTGCAAGCATATTGCCGTTAATCAACATTTTATTATTTACAAGCAGCGGCGGGTTGTGGAAATAACCCTAATCTGTTTTTATTGCTACATATATTACTGCAATAAATGATTTTTTTTCCCACGAGAGTTTACTTTCGAGGAGAGAGGCAGTCAAGCAACAAATGATAATAGAGATAATAGAACCTGTGTGTGTGTTTAGGTGGTGATTGTGACTATGATTATCTTACAGTAATCGGATACACATATTGAACCATATTATCAAGATTTCCAACATTCCATAATATAACTGCAAATTATATTGTATATATACAATCTAATAGCCTATATTGTAAATATATAATAGGCATGTATTGCAGTACATTCAATTTCCAGAAGGGTTCGTAACATCTGAATTAGTGACTGTTCCAGTAATATGCTTGGCTTTGATGGTAGGTTATATTTTAGAACGCACCCTTTCTTTCTGTTGAGACGAGTCGAGATATTGGGCACTTTTTGCCTGACTCTTGCTTACCCCGAATATTCAGGTCGGTGAATTATGTCTGATCGTTGATACTCAGACAGACACGGGCCTGTGTGGACAGCGATGTGGCGGAGCTTGACAGCATACGGCATATTTCATTCAAAGGGAACGCAAAAAAAAAAAAAAATCACTGCCGGCAATTGTCTTTTCATAGTAATGTCATTTAAAGTATCGGTCCGTCGGGAAAGGACTGATTAAGGTCAAAGGTCACTGCAGTGTTTCCCCGCTCTACTGCTCAAAGACCTGTTCTCTTTAACGCTTTTGTGTTCCATTCGCAATACAATTAAGTGACACCCCGTGTGTGTACCCAGAGGGGCAGCGTTCCTGTTTGTGTTGCAGTAAACTCGCTCCCCTTCTTCCTATTTACAGAGAAAAGACTCCATTAGAAAAGCTTGAATGACTTCAACCCACACACTCACGGGAAGTAACGCAAGTTCTATTGTCTAACGCAAGTGCTGGAGTTCGCTTGCGTAACAGGGCCGTGTGTGTCGGGGTTGCGTTGACAGTTGGCAGACGGAGAGCCGAGACTTCAGCCAGATGCCGTTGCCGTGCAACTGTTGTCGCTTTATTTTCTATTTAGCATTTAATTCTCGCCGTCCGGGCTAGCCTGTGCAGCGATATGAGATGAGACAGATTATTCGCTCATCCTGGCTCTCAGCAACGGTCGTGAAATGGCAAAGCAGACCGTGCGATAGTTTCCAAGACGTACCAGTTAGCAGATAAAAACGTAGATAGAAAAGGG
Organism: Anguilla anguilla; assembly: GCF_013347855.1. Lineage (NCBI taxonomy): Eukaryota > Metazoa > Chordata > Actinopteri > Anguilliformes > Anguillidae > Anguilla > Anguilla anguilla. The sequence goes on from NC_049212.1 coordinate 8,245,613, forward strand.
CTTCTGGTTCTTTTCACTGCTCACGAAGGGGAGGCTAGATGGCCTAGATGGCCAGTAACTGGGGGAAAAAAAAATACTTTTCCCGAGAGCGCGAGGGCAGGCCAATGTGTTGAGTTGTTATTCTCACAGAAAGATCTGGAGTTTCATACACCACAGGCTGGAAAAACAGAAGGCCCGTCACTCAAATACTCAGTCCTGGGAGCCGTGGAATACGAGAGATGATTTCGCCAGGCTCAGGGCCGTCACGCGCTCGGTTTCAGTAAAGACATCAGTGCCGGCGTTATAAATCTAATCAGTCTGTAAAGCGCTTTTTTTACAGAAAGCTGTCCCAAAGACGCTTTACAGAGTAGCAGAAAAAGGGTCAAAAAAACAAGAGTGAGAAACCAGGCCTGAACCCCAGATGGCAAGCTCTCTGTGGGGGGGGGGAAAACCCTCAGACGGTGGTGAGAAAACAAACTCCCCGGTGGGAGGAAATCTCGGGAGGAACCCGGCTACAGAGAGAGAGCCCATCCTCCCCTGGCTGGCCTGGTGTGAAGCAGTGACAGTATGAGGATGCTGTAAGGGTGGGGGGGTGGGGGGGGGGGTGGGGTTGCTGGAGGAACTCTGTGGGGTGTGGGGGTCGGGTGGGGTGGCGGTGGGGGTGGGGGTGGGGGCTAGTTTGCCCCCCCAGGCTGGTTTGCTTTCTAAGAGTTTCCAGCGCCCTGGCTGTCGACCTTCGGCACATGACCTGACTCCTGCTGTTCCTGACCCTGGGGCCCAGATCAAACAGCCAAAACTGGGCTGCGGTATTTGGACGCTTCGCTTCCAGGGCCTTGTTGGGAGACGCTGCTCGCTAGTTGCCAGTGCGCTTGGCTCCAGTATAGGTTCTCAGCCACCTGTTTCAATGGCGGTCGTTGGCTACAATATAGTCAAAGTACAGAGTATTTCATTCCCCACAAGAAAATGTAGTCATGCTTGGCCTAATGTCTCCCCGTGTGCTAATTTAAGTCGTTGTGCTATTTGGAAAAGATTGTAACATTGTGTGGGGACATTTTGCGTCTCTGCCGAGTCACTGTACCTTGCTGTATCTCGCATGCTTATTGGACGACCCAGACTCGGCCGGACCTCATGCCCATATAAGGGCCGACCCTGTTCCCTGCAGCAGAGTCTCTGGGTCCTGTTTGTACAGCGCGGCGGTGCCCGCTAACTGCACATCCGTGGTTTCCAAACGCTTTTCAGCAAGCTCATGGAAAGTCAATGGGTGACATCACAGTGACACGGTCCCTACAGTCTCCGGGACGGGCGTTGCATTTCCACACGGCGTTTGTGGAACAGCAGGAGATCCCCAACCTCATCTCAAGGCCCCCCTGCAATAAGTACACTGACTGAGATCCACACCTCCATAGATTTCAATCAACGTCCACCACAGACTGGTGCTGTAGCTGTTCGACACACTAGCACACGGAAGCAGGTCTGAATCGCGGTGTCGTTATTCTGTGTGTATAGTCAAAACGTATAAGGCATGTAACTGTTTTTATTCCGTATGAATATTCAGTTATTTTAAAAGGTCACAATATCGGCAGGGATGCGAAAGTCAAAAATTTCCCCCCCACTTAGCTTAAGACCACCAGGGACTCCCTCTGGATGAGGAGGGCGGGGGGGTCGGTCTCTTTCAGTTCAGGAACACTCCCCCCCCCCCCTCCCCCCAGTGCCCCATCACTCTTTCCGAAACTTTATTGAAGCCAGACTACAAGCCGTCTGGGAACACAGCTCAGGGGGGCAGTGGAGGGCGGGGGGGGGGGGAGGGGAGAGCTGTTCCTGATGTAATCTCTGCATGTCTCGCTCAGTTTGAGGCCTTGGCTGTTTTGGCAGCGTTCTGGTGACCTTGGGTGTGGCCTGGCCCTCTGAGCGTGATTTGGCAGCCCCCCCCCCCCCTGCCCCGGCTCATTCCCACTGCTCTTAGCTCCACAGCCACCCCCCCCCCCTCCCCCACACTGTCTCGTCCCACCTGCACCTGTTGGGGGTGGGGTGGTGGGGGGGGGGGGCTGTGTTTGGGGCCCTGCTCTCCGTTGGGAGGTGTCCGCAGGGGTGAGTTTCAGGGGGTGCAGGAACGGGATGGGTCCTCCTAGAGCAGTCTGGCTGGGACAGCAGGAGCGGGACGGGTC
>NC_049212.1:8250256-8262756 GCF_013347855.1 Anguilla anguilla
GCCAGACAAGCGCGGGGGCGGGGCCAGGCGAGCGCGGGGGCGGTGATTGATGTGTGCGCTCGGCCGCCAGGCGGACGCCGAGGCGGCGTGCATCAGGGGCGGTGATGAAGTGGCGAGAGGCCGTCTCCACACTGCCCCCACCCCCCCAACCCCCCAACCCCCCAACCCCCGCAGGCTGGAGCTCATTCAGCTGCCTCTGTGATGAACTACATCCCTGTGTACACTGCTGTCCTCTCCCCCTTACCCAGCTCTCCTGCCCCCCTCACACAGTTCTCCTGCCCCCCCACCTTACCCACTGAAAGGTGGTGATGATTCTGGGGGTGGCCACAGCTTTGGAGAAGGCGGGACCCTCTCAGGTCAGCTAGCTGCATGTATCGCTCAGCTGATTGGACGGCTGAGCGCGTTTAGCCGTTCCTTTACTCTGCAGCTCAGGTAACGCTAACGCTCGGCATGGTTCGGTCTGTCCAGGTGTGCGTACCTGTAGCAGGTTTTGTCCTTTACAGAGGACGGGTCCGATGCCATACGGAGGAGCTGCCTTGTGCACAGCTTTCCTGTTTTGTCTCGCAGATCAGGCCTCCCTGACGGGGGCGTTGGGCCCCGAGTGCGAATGCGGCGGGCTTATCTCTGGACAGCCGTATTACTGGGCCTCGACCTCGGGCTCAGCGATACGTCGCCTTCGTCAAGATCACTCAGGCGATTAACCGTTAAGTTGTTGGGATGTTTAGCCGAGCGCTAAGCCGGACCGACTCGCTGCGCATCGGGATATCGAGCCTGGATATCGAGGTTTCAGCGTGTGTGTAATTGGCTGTCCGCCTCCACCCTCTGCAGCTTTCGCGGTGAGGAATGAAGCTGCTCGGCGTGAGCCGGCCCGCTGCATCATGGGAAACGGAGTTCTGAGCGCTTGGACAGTCGGCGTGGGCAGAGAGAGAGGCTCTTGGTGGTGAGACCAGGCTGGCTGGCGTGCTGCGTGGCGGTGCTCTGTGCGCGCTGACTCTGTAATCACCGCGGTGACGGGGTGATTTCGGCGCTGCCGAAAAAAACCCAGAGTCACACGAAAATTTAGGGCCAAACGCGTCGGCGTGTAGGGACCGCCCCAAGCCACAGATACAGCAGGCCCGGAAACGCTCCTTTCCGCAGCCTGCTTGACCCCATTTGCAAAAGTTTAAATATGAAGTTCACCGATCTGCCACTGACTTTCTCCCTTAACCTTTTAAAGGTGTGAGATCGCGGATGTGCCATTAGCATGAACGACTTAGAATTTCGAAGGGAAAAAAGCATTATGGAAAAACCTGCTTTTTACATGACATTACAGGCGTTTAGCAGACGCTCTTATCCAGAGCTTATCCAAAACACAGCTTTTTTTTTTGCGTAGCATTTTGCATTGCATCCGTTTATACAGCTGAATATACACTGATGCTGTGCGGGCTAAGCGCCTTGCTCAAGGGTACAGCGGCAGTGCCCCACCTTGGAATCGAACCTGCAACTTCTAGGTTACAAGACCAGGTCATTACACGTTATACTACGCTGGCGCCTTTTTGAAGGGTTAAATCCTTTTTGCTTCACGCAGGAAAGTAATTGCAGCAGCCGATGCATTAGCCAGATAAATACTGCCGATTGCTCCTGTTAGTGCTTTAGCTGCAGAGGACGTGCTCAGGTGAAGTGTGTTAAGGCGTTACAGGTAATGGGCCTGTTACCAGGTGCGGTTTAGCACAAAGGAGACAGCTGATGACGGGCGATCTTTTAAAATCCCGCACAAAGAGAGCGTGACTCATAAGAGCAGCTGGTCGCCGTGCGCCGCGAGGCGGTTACCCGTTCCCATTGGGTGACGGAAACGAAACGCGGGCCTCTGATTGGGCCCCGCTTACCCCGTCCTTCGGACTGCGGAAGCGCGGGCCGCTGAATTCGGTCTGAAAGGCGCGAGGGGTGGAGGGGATCTTTGTTTCCTTTCCCCCTCTGGTCTTGGGAGCGCTGCCAAAATTAGAAGCAAATAAGGTCAGAGTGCGGTTTTAGGGTGGGGCAGGATGGGAAAGGAGGGCGGAGGGAGGGGGGTGATTCTGAGGTGAACTTTTCGGGAGAGCGCTCGCTGCGACGGTCTGGATTCTCTCTCAGCCACTTCAGTTTAGCAGGATCGCAGCTGCTGGGTCAAACACAGCTGTTGGGTCAAACACAGCTGCTGGGTCAAACACAGCTGCTGGGTCAAACGCAGCCGCTGGGTCAAACGCAGCCGCTGGGTCAAACACAGCCGCTGGGTCAAACACAGCTGCTGGGTCAAACACAGCTGCTGGGTCAAACACAGCTGCTGGGTCAAACACAGCTGCTGGGTCAAACGCAGCCGCTGGGTCAAACACAGCCGCTGGGTCAAACACAGCTGTTGGGTCAAAAGCAGCTGCTGGGTTAAACACAGCTGCTGGGTCAAACGCAGTCACTGGGAGGAGGGAGGTGCAGCTGCTTGGTTAAACACAGCCACTTGGCCAAACTCAGCTGCTGGGTTAAACACAGCCGCTAGAAGAAGGCGCAGGGTCTGGGAGGAGGCGCAGCGTGGCTGAGCTCGGAGCTGGGTTAAACTGGCCGGTGTAGGAGCACATGGCTGAGCTCAGAGCTGGGTTAAACTGGCTGGTGTAGGAGCACATGGCTGAGCTCAGAGCTGGGTTAAACTGGCCGGTGTAGGAGCACATGGCTGAGCTTGGAGCTGGGTTAAACTGGCCGGTGTAGGAGCACATGGCTGAGCTAGGAGCTGGGTTAAACTGGCCGGTGTAGGAGCACATGGCTGAGCTCGGAGCTGGGTTAAACTGGCCGGTGTAGGAGCACATGGCTGAGCTCGGAGCTGGGTTAAACTGGCCGGTGTAGGAGCACATGGCTGAGCTCAGAGCTGGGTTAAACTGGCCGGTGTAGGAGCACATGGCTGAGCTCAGAGCTGGGTTAAACTGGCCGGTGTAGGAGCACATGGCTGAGCTCGGAGCTGGGTTAAATTGGCCGGTGTAGGAGCACATGGCTGAGCTCGGAGCTGGGTTAAACTGGCCGGTGTAGGAGCACATGGCTGAGCTCGGAGCTGGGTTAAACTGGCCGGTGTAGGAGCACATGGCTGAGCTCGGAGCTGGGTTAAACTGGCCGGTGTAGGAGCACATGGCTGAGCTCAGAGCTGGGTTAAACTGGCCGGTGTAGGAGCACATGGCTGAGCTCAGAGCTGGGTTAAACTGGCTGGTGTAGGAGCACATGGCTGAGCTCAGAGCTGGGTTAAACTGGCTGGTGTAGGAGCACATGGCTGAGCTCGGAGCTGGGTTAGACTGGCCGGTGTAGGAGCACATGGCTGAGCTCAGAGCTGGGTTAAACTGGCTGGTGTAGGAGCACATGGCTGAGCTCAGAGCTGGGTTAGACTGGCCGGTGTAGGAGCACATGGCTGAGCTCAGAGCTGGGTTAAACTGGCCGGTGTAGGAGCACATGGCTTAGCTCGGAGCTGGGTTAAACTGGCCGGTGTAGGAGCACATGGCTGAGCTCGGAGCTGGGTTAAACTGGCCGGTGTAGGAGCACATGGCTGAGCTCGGAGCTGGGTTAAACTGGCCGGTGTAGGAGCACATGGCTGAGCTCAGAGCTGGGTTAAACTGGCCGGTGTAGGAGCACATGGCTGAGCTCAGAGCTGGGTTAAACTGGCTGGTGTAGGAGCACATGGCTGAGGTCAGAGCTGGGTTAGACTGGCTGGTGTAGGAGCACATGGCTGAGCTTGGAGCTGGGTTAAACTGGCCGGTGTAGGAGCACATGGCTGAGCTCAGAGCTGGGTTAAACTGGCCGGTGTAGGAGCACATGGCTGAGGTCAGAGCTGGGTTAGACTGGCTGGTGTAGGAGCACATGGCTGAGCTCAGAGCTGGGTTAAACTGGCCGGTGTAGGAGCACATGGCTGAGCTCAGAGCTGGGTTAAACTGGCCGGTGTAGGAGCACATGGCTGAGCTCGGAGCTGGGTTAAACTGGCTGGTGTAGGAGCACATGGCTGAGCTTGGAGCTGGGTTAAACTGGCCGGTGTAGGAGCACATGGCTGAGCTCGGAGCTGGGTTAAGCTGGCCGGTGTAGGAGCACATGGCTGAGCTCAGAGCTGGGTTAGACTGGCTGGTGTAGGAGCACATGGCTGAGCTTGGAGCTGGGTTAGACTGGCTGGTGTAGGAGCACATGGCTGAGCTTGGAGCTGGGTTAGACTGGCCGGTGTAGGAGCACATGGCTGAGCTCAGAGCTGGGTTAAACTGGCCGGTGTAGGAGCACATGGCTGAGCTTGGAGCTGGGTTAAACTGGCTGGTGTAGGAGCACATGGCTGAGCTTGGAGCTGGGTTAAACTGACCGGTGTAGGAGCACATGGCTGAGCTCGGAGCTGGGTTAAACTGACCGGTGTAGGAGCACATGGCTGAGCTCGGAGCTGGGTTAAACTGGCTGGTGTAGGAGCACATGGCTGAGCTCGGAGCTGGGTTAAACTGGCTGGTGTAGGAGCACATGGCTGAGCTCGGAGCTGGGTTAGACTGGCTGGTGTAGGAGCACATGGCTGAGCTCAGAGCTGGGTTAGACTGGCCGGTGTAGGAGCTCATGGCTGAGCTCAGAGCTGGGTTAGACTGGCCGGTGTAGGAGCACATGGCTGAGCTCAGAGCTGGGTTAGACTGGCTGGTGTAGGAGCACATGGCTGAGCTCAGAGCTGGGTTAAACTGGCTGGTGTAGGAGCACATGGCTGAGCTTGGAGCTGGGTTAAACTGGCCGGTGTAGGAGCACATGGCTGAGCTCGGAGCTGGGTTAAACTGGCCGGTGTAGGAGCACATGGCTGAGCTCAGAGCTGGGTTAAACTGGCCGGTGTAGGAGCACATGGCTGAGCTCAGAGCTGGGTTAAACTGGCCGGTGTAGGAGCACACGGCTGAGCTCGGAGCTGGGTTAGACTGGCTGGTGTAGGAGCACATGGCTGAGCTCGGAGCTGGGTTAGACTGGCTGGTGTAGGAGCACATGGCTGAGGTCTCTGTGGCCAGGCCCAGCTGGACGGCTTTCAGACATTAGCGTGTCAGGTTAGCTGTGCGTTTCCTGTCTGGTGGGGCAGGAAGTGAGGTGTGGCCCCTGGGGCCGCTGGGTCTGAGGGTGACCCCGCAGCGCGAGGTGGGGCCCGACAGCGGCCTTCCAGACTTACCGCCAACTTCGCCTCTCTCCCCACCACAGCACACAGCGCACCTCAACAAAGACTCCTTCATTCCAAACGGAAAAAGGCCTTTCCTCAGCCCCAGTCCTGTGTGTGTATCTGTGTGTGAGTGTGAGTGAGTGTGCGTCTGTGAGTGTGAGTGTGTGTGTATCTGTGTGTGAGTGTGAGTGAGTGTGTCTCTGTCAGTGTGTGAGTGAGTGTGTCTGTGTGTGAGTGAGTGTGTGTATCTGTGTGTGAGTGTGAGTGAGTGTGTCTCTGTCAGTGTGTGAGTGAGTGTGTGTCTGTGTGTGAGTGAGTGTGTGTCTGTGTGTGAGTGTGTCTGTCAGTGTGTGAGTGTATGTGTGTGTGTGAGTGTGTGTCTGTGTGTGAGTGTGTGTGTGTGAGTGAGTGTGTGTCTGTGTGTGAGTGTGTGTGTGTGTCTGTCAGTGTGTGAGTGTATGTGTGTGTGTGAGTGTGTGTCTGTGTGTCTGTGTGTGAGTGTGTGTCTGTGTGTGAGTGTGTGTGTGTGAGTGAGTGTGTGTCTGTGTGTGAGTGTGTGTGTGTGAGTGAGTGTGTGTCTGTGTGTGAGTGTGTGTGTCTCTCTGTGTGTGAGTGTGTGTGAGTGTGTGTGTGTGAGTGAGTGAGTAAGTGTGGTTATTAAGTGTACAGTGGTCTGGTTTCAGGCTCTGCTCCCTGTTGAGTGCTGGCTCATATGGATCAATGTGAGTGTGGGGAGGAGGTGTGAGGGGAACATTAGAAGGTGTATTAATCTGACCCGTCCAGCGCTACGCTGCGCTCCCCAGGGTGGAATCTGAACCGGCTGCCTTCACACCGCCGCTCCCACTGCTCCTCGCCCGCTGCGGCACCTTACTCCTCCTGCTGCCACTGCTCCTGCTCCTGTTCCTGCTGCTGCCCCTGCTCCTGCTGCTGCTGCTGCAGCTGCTACTTCTACTACTCTTTCTGCTGGGCCTTCTCCTGCTGCTGCTGCTGCTGCTCTTCCTGCTGCACCTTATCCTACTGCTGCTCCTCATGCTGCTGCTACTGTTGCTGCTTATCCTACTGCTGCTGCTGCTGCTCCTCTTCCTGCTGCTCCTCCTGTTGCCACTACTCCTGCTACTGCTGCTCCTGCTGCTGTTGCTGCTGCTCCTCCTGCTGCCACTGCTGCTGTGGTTTTCCAGCACTTTCCTGCCTTTTCAAGTCCTTGCTCAAAAAAATAAAAAATCTACTGGTTCCCTAGCCTGGAATTCCCCCGACAGTTTGGGAGAGGACGGACTGGCACTCGTGCCCTCTGAAACGGGTGGCCCGCTGTGGGACTGACCGGTGCAGCCAATCACAATCCCCGGGTGTTGTTTTAGTCTGGGGGGGGCGTGGCATCGCGCTGAGATCTGGTGATTTACCCGAGTCCCTTTCCTGCCTGTTTTGAAGTGTTTCCTGTGACTCTGTGGCATTCCGCTTGGACAGGAAAGCTGTGCTCCGTGTGGGCGGGGCCCTGCTCTGTGTGGGCGGGGCTCTCTGGGCAGTCACACAGAGGCAGCTCTTGGACAAATGTTGCATATGAGACATGTTTTACTGCGGAGTATGAGAGAGGTGTGTGAGATGTGTTTGCGTGAGCCAGGTCTGCGTTGTGTGAGTGTGTGGAGGGGTGGGGGGGGGGGGCAGGTAGCACCTGTCCTGTTTCCTGACAGGCCCGTCCTGCCAGCGCTGAATTTTGGATGGGAGGTGTGATCCATGAATACCTCTTCTGTTTTTTACCATGCTGTTTTAAGGCTGGAAATGGGGTTTATTTTACTGTGGACAGAACCCTACTGTACCGGCCCACAGCTGCAGCTGGAGAAGCATGGTCAGTCTGTGGTTTGTGTAGGGCAATTTTTAGCTCATGTAGATGTATAGTCAGTAGTTTGTGCAGTGGCGTAGTTAGAAGTTTGTGTAGCGGATTAGTTGGTTCGTGGAGTGGTGTGGTTAGTAGTTTGTGTAGGGGATTAGTTGGTTCGTGGAGTGGTGTGGTTAGTAGTTTGTGTAGGGGATTAGTTGGTTCGTGGAGTGGTGTGGTTAGTAGTTTGTGTAGAGGAGTAGTTGGTTCGTGGAGTGGTGTGGTTAGTAGTTTGTGTAGAGGAGTAGTTGGTTCGTGGAGTGGTGTGGTTAGTAGTTTGTGTAGAGGAGTAGTTGGTTCGTGGAGTGGTGTGGTTAGTAGTTTGTGTAGAGGAGTAGTTGGTTCGTGGAGTGGTGTGGTTAGTAGTTTGTGTAGAGGAGTAGTTGGTTCGTGGAGTGGTGTGGTTAGTAGTTTGTGTAGGGGATTAGTTGGTTTGTGGAGTGATGTGGTTAGTAGTTTGTGTAGAGGAGTAGTTGGTTCGTGGAGTGGTGTGGTTAGTAGTTTGTGTAGAGGAGTAGTTGGTTCGTGGAGTGGTGTGGTTAGTAGTTTGTGTAGAGGAGTAGTTGGTTTGTGGAGCGGTGTGGTTAGTAGTTTGTGTAGAGGAGTAGTTGGTTCGTGGAGTGGTGTGGTTAGTAGTTTGTGTAGAGGAGTAGTTGGTTCGTGGAGTGGTGTGGTTAGTAGTTTGTGTAGAGGAGTAGTTGGTTCGTGGAGTGGTGTGGTTAGTAGTTTGTGTAGGGGATTAGTTGGTTTGTGGAGTGGTGTGGTGAGTTGTTTGTATGGAGGCATATTTTGTAGTTCCGTGTAGCTTGCAGCTTATGTGCAGGCATGGCTGGTTTGTGGAGCGGCGTCTGCTTGTGTAGAGGTGCAGTTAGCAGTTTGTAGGGAGATGTAGTCCTTTGTGTGGCGGTGTAATTGCTGGTTTGCGGAGCGGTGCAGTTGGTTTGCGGAGAGGGGTGTTTAGTGGTTTGGGGGTGAGGTGTGAAGGACTCTGGGACGGCGCTGTGGTGTTCCAGACCGGCTGCTCTGGCACCGTGGTGGAGCAGATGGCCCCGTGTGAAAGAGAGCGTACTGTCTGGGGGGGGTGATGGGCCCTGTGGCCTGAAAAGGGGGTTCCTTTCTGTGGGGCCCACTGAGACTGAACACCATGGTCTGAGCACCACTGTGTATCACCCTGAGACTGAACACTATGGTCTGAGCACCACTGTGTATCACCATGAGACTGAACACCATGGTCTGAGCACAACTGTGCATCACCCTGAGACTGAACACCATGGTCTGAGCACCACTGTGTATCACCCTGAGACTGAACACTTCCTGTGGTACTCATCCCCAGGTTTGTGTGTGGTCTCTGAAGATTGTGGAGTGGCGCACCACCCCACCTTAACACTGTTTGTCAGTCCGTCAGTCCGTCGGTCCTTCGCTGTACACTCTGTCCTCTGTCCTTATCTCCCAACAGCACGTTAAATGACATAGCATTCCGGAGTGTTTGCAGTTCAGTGAAAGGGGAACTCACTCGGAGTGCATGGTGTAGTCTCATGTCTAATCACAGGCCTTCAGTGAGTAAATCAAATTAAAGCATTTGGGCTTTCACCGAATGAGTCAGTGTTTCTGTAAATAGTACTTCCCCCCCCCCCCCTTCTTCTTTACTGAAATACGGAACTTTTCAGGGAAGTGGGTGGGGCCCGCCGCAGTTTCCTCACCCTCCACTCTGTTTGGGCCAGAGGAGAGGAAACTGGCGGTAGAGAGGCCCCGTGGGAGTGGGAGCTCAGAGCCGCTTGCTCGCTGCGTTTTTTGGAGGCCGTCCAAAAACGGAGGCTTTGCAGCACCTGGGAAAGCGACAGACAAACGGACGCATGTCTTTTTTTTTTTTGGGCAGGGGTTTCGGACCGCAGGGGGGCAGGGGGGGGGCGGAAGTTACGCGCGTCCAGGAAGAAGCGAGGAGGCGGGGCCAGCGACTCTCGCGAGGCCCCGTAGTCTCAGACCACCGTCTGTTTTCCGCATTTATCGCGCGTCGGGATGCTGGCCTCCCGTAGATGAGCATGTCGGGGCGGACGTGTCATTAACGCTGTTTCCTGTTCTCCGCTCTCCCCCCCCCCCGCACAGGCCTGATGGAGCCGGGCTCTCGAGGTGGGCTGCATTCGGCCGGACGCCGCCGCTCCTCCCTCGGGGACCTGCCTTAAACGGACCCGCCCCTCCCCTCCCCTCCCCCTCTGCCTCTGCCCTGCCCCTCGCCCCGCCCCCCTGCCCCCTGCCCCTCCCCTAGCCCCGCCCCCAGCTCTTGACAGGATGGGCAAGCTGAAGCAGAACCTGCTGGTGGCCTGCCTGGTGGTGAGCTCCGTCACCGTCTTCTACCTGGGCCGCCACGCCATGGAGTGCCACCAGCGCATCGAGGAGCGCTCGCGGCCGGGCGCCATGGCGGCCGCGGCCGGGGGGGCGGCGGCTGGCGGCCCAGGCGACCCGGCGGCGCGCGGCGGCGGCGGCGGCCTCAACGCCAGCGTCGGCGTCGGCGGCGGCGGCTACAGCAAGGACACGCCGCTGGTGTTCATCGGCGGCGTCCCGCGCAGCGGCACCACGCTGATGCGCGCCATGCTGGACGCCCACCCCGCGGTGCGCTGCGGCGAGGAGACGCGCGTCATCCCGCGCGTCCTGGCCATGAAGCAGATGTGGAGCCGCTCGGGCCGCGAGAAGATGCGCCTGGACGAGGCGGGCGTGACCGACGAGGTGCTGGACGCCGCCATGCGCGCCTTCCTCCTGGAGGTCATCGTGCGCCACGGCGAGCCGGCGCCCTTCCTCTGCAACAAGGACCCCTTCGCCCTCAAGTCCCTCTCCTACCTGGCCAAGATCTTCCCGCGCGCCCGCTTCGTCCTGATGATCCGCGACGGCCGCGCCTCCGTCCACTCCATGATCTCGCGCAAGGTGACCATCGCCGGCTTCGACCTGGGCAGCTACCGCGACTGCCTGACCAAGTGGAACCGCGCCGTGGAGACCATGTACGCGCAGTGCCTGGAGGCCCAGGGCCGCTGCCTGCCCGTGCACTACGAGCAGCTGGTGCTGCACCCCGAGCGCTGGATGCGCACGCTCCTGCGCTTCCTGGACATCCCCTGGGACGACGCCGTGCTCCGCCACGAGGAGCTCATCGGCAAGGCCGGGGGCGTGTCCCTCTCCAAGTGAGTGACCGTGTCGTCCGGCCCTCCCAAACCCTGACTCCTCCTCCCCCCGCACCCCTTCCCGAACCAGGCTTAACTCAGATCCTCACTGGAGCTTTCTGGCGGAACTGCCTGAGAGGCTTTAGTTTGCATTGCATGCAGACCTGGGTCAAATACACATTTGTTTTGGGTTCAGATACTTTTCTGTGCTCTGTTGATCTTGCCTGGTGTAAATGAGCCTGCCAGTATGACCAGATGGTGGGGTTTGCACTGTTTGAGAGTATTACTTTGATTCCAATACACCAGACAAGATCAGTAAAGCACAGAAAAGTATTGAGGCAGTGTGTTAAGCTCACAGTGTTTTGTGCTACAGTGTGCTGAGCTCACAGTGTTTAGTGCTACAGTACGCTGAGCTCACAGTGTTTTGTGCTACAGTGTGCTGAGCTCACAGTGTTTAGTGCTACAGTGCTATGAGCTCACAGTGTTTAGTGCTACAGTGCGCTGAGCTCACAGTGTTTAGTGCTACAGTGCTATGAGCTCACAGTGTTTAGTGCTACAGTTTGCTGAGCTCACAGTGTTTAGTGCTACAGTGTGCTGAGCTCACAGTGCGCTGAGCTCACAGTGTTTAGTGCCACAGTGTGCTGAGCTCACAGTATGCTGAGCTCACAGTGCGCTGAGCTCACAGTGTTTAGTGCTACAGTACGCTGAGCTCACAGTGTTTAGTACTACAGTGTGCTGAGCTCACAGTATGCTGAGCTCACAGTGTTTAGTGCTACAGTGCGCTGAGCTCACAGTGTTTAGTGCTACAGTGTGCTGAGCTCACAGTGTTTAGTGCTACAGTGTGCTGAGCTCACAGTGTTTAGTGCTACAGTGTGCTGAGCTCACAGTGTTTAGTGCTACTGTGTGCTGAGCTCACAGTGTTTAGTGCTACAGTGTGCTGAGCTCACAGTGTTTAGTGCTACTGTGTGCTGAGCTCACAGTGTTTAGTGCTACAGTGTGCTGAGCTCACAGTGTTTAGTGCTACAGTGTGCTGAGCTCACAGTGTTTAGTGCTACAGTGTGCTGAGCTCACAGTGTTTAGTGCTACAGTGTGCTGAGCTCACAGTGTTTAGTGCTACAGTGCTATGAGCTCACAGTGTTTAGTGCTACAGTGTGCTGAGCTCACAGTGCGCTGAGCTCACAGTGTTTAGTGCTACAGTGCGCTGAGCTCACAGTGTTTAGTTCTACTGTGTGCTGAGCTCACATTGCGCTGAGCTCACAGTGTTTAGTGCTACTGTGTGCTGAGCTCACAGTGCGCTGAGCTCACAGTGTTTAGTGCTACAGTGCGCTGAGCTCACAGTGTTTAGTTCTACTGTGTGCTGAGCTTGCTGGACTTGCTCAGTGAGGCATCACTGAATTCCTGCACGGCCAACATGTAGAGACAGGCCTGCAGCAACCAGACTGGAGCTCTTTCAAAGAGAAACGCACACGCGCACACACATACACACACACACAGACGCACACGTACACACACACACACACACACACACACACAGACGCACACGTACACACACACACACTCGCTCACACACGTACATTATAAAGAGCAAGACAGATTCCGAGCAGACAGCCACATTTCCCTCTGACAGGTTTTTTTCGCAACCTTGCTGAGCCAGTGTGCATGTGCGTGTGTGCGTGCATGCATACATGTTTGTGTGTGTGTGTGTGTGGTGCCTGTGTGTGTGTGTGTGTGTGTCTCTGTGTGTCTGTGTACCTTTGTCAGCGTGTGTGTGTTTGTGCGTGTGGTGCCTGTGCGTGTGTGTGTTTGTGTGTGTGTGCGTGCGTGTGTACCTGGCCTGTTTTTGCAGTTGTGTTTCTCTCTCCGGATCACTCAGTGTTGGAGTGTCGCTCCGCTTCAGTACACCAGGTCTTTGAAACCCAGCAGGCCGCTCAGTCACAAGCTCCTCTTCTCGGTCGGGCCCGGAGCCTGTTTTTTTAGCTGAAAGAAACACGGTCGATGCTTCAGACAACACCACCCCCCCCCCCCCCCTTTTCCTTCTCTTTCATCTTTCGCTCCCCTCACCAGCTCCACGTTTCTCCTTCCTCCTCCTCCTCCTCCTCCTCCTCCTGGTCGCTCCCTCTCGGGAGGACATGTCTGTGACCTCTGCTCCCCGTTTCCCGGGCTGCGGGGTAGACTCTTGCGGGGCAGTTACGCAATGGACTCTGCAGATGAGCAGCAGCGCAGGAAGTCCGGGGGCTCCTTGCCCCCTCAGAGAGAGGGACATTCCAGCTGCAGCTTCAGGGGTCCTCTTCACGAGGCTCTGTACCGTGCGTACGAAATGCTGTTTGGCATTAACCCTCTGCTCACAAAC
>NC_049212.1:8267756-8280256 GCF_013347855.1 Anguilla anguilla
TTAGCATAGGAAATTAACTTTGCGTGCATGAAGATGATACTCCGCATGAAATCAAAGCCTGCATGTTAATTACAATACGTGGGGTCCAAAACTAATATTCGAATGCTCAAATTTAGGTTCGAACTTTAAAAAAAGAAAGATTTTCGAATAGTTTTCGAACTTCGAATATTTTTTGACAGCCCTAACACACACACACACACACATACATACGTGCATACACACATAAGTGTGTGTTTCTGGTCTCAGTACCTCTCCAGTGTTCAGTGAAGACTCCTGTTTTCACTGTGTTTACTTCTGCTGAGCCTTAAGGAGTTGACTGAACACTGGAGTGGTACTGAAGCTATTAATGCTCTCACTGATGTACCGTGAAAAATGCACATGCACACACACACCCACACGCACGCACGCACACACACACATGCACCCTAGCAATGTGTGTGTGTGTCCCTTCTGGAGCACATTGTTCATTTTAAGTGATTCTCTTAGACTTCAGAAGCATGCTTCAGGTTCATGGTGACCTGCTATGATACGTGACCCGATAAATAAAACTCCTCCCTTCTCTAGGCCCCGCCCCTCTGAGCTCCACCCCTCCCCAGCCCCCTGCCCTTGGTGTCCCACGCACACCCCGGACTGCACCCTTCGCTCTGCAGCACAGGGGTTTCTAATGCACCTTAATGAATACAGATCTTATCCGAACCCTGAGACAATGCGAAGATCTGTCTGCCGGGCGCTGCCATGGCAACGCTCGGTGTGAACGGGTGGGGGGGGGCTGGCTGTTTGCACCGTTTTAAAGGAGATTTACAGAATGGCCAAGTCCTCCCCTTGGACCGTTTAGGGTGGAAAATATTTCTGATATTTATATAACCGTAACTGCGAATATGGATGTAAGCCCGCTGAGCTTTGTTCCAAACCTAGTAAATCCATAGTAAATTCCGACAGGCTACAGAGTGCAGGCTTAACGTTTGAAAGGCTGATGTGTCTGCTTCCTGGGTCAGAGTTCAGACCGGGCTCTGGGGCCGCAGTACAGCCGTAGAACTCGCAAACCGCAGACTACGGCAGAATGCAGTAAAGCTCAAGATGGTTTGGACTGGATTAAGGCTTTTAATCTGCTGGTGAGATTAAACCCGGGGGGGGCGTTGGATTTCTCACTGAGGGGTGGCTAATGGAGGAGGGGGGGGGTGCGTTTGAGATGACTAGGGACAGAGGGCCCCTCCCTGTCCAGTCTGGTGGGACGCCAGGGTTTGGTTTGGTGACACGCCGGTGATAATTCCCCCCCCCCCCCCCCCCCCGTTCAGGCGTGCTTCAGCCTGGCTTCACTTCCTGTGGAGGTGGCGCGCGGCTCGCTCCGGCGCTCCAGCCGATTACCCAGAGTCCTCCGGGGCGGAGCCCGGGCGCCTGTTCACGGCGGCTCCCGGTTTTCCGGGCGGGGCCGGCGAGAGACGCCGGTTCTGGGAAAGAGGCAGGGCTCTAAGCCTGCATTAGGGCCCGTCCCAGGACACCTGACTGGCACTTAGAGACGCCAGGACAACAGGTGCACCCCCCCCCCCCCCCGCCCCGCCCCAACCCCCCTCGTCCCCCCCCCAACCACCTCCCCGACCTGGTCTCCGGTGGCCACCTGTCCATTAACACCACTTACAGCACCGTCAGATAGGTCCCCCCCTCCACCCTCCACCCCCCACCACTCCCCCCCAGCGGGCTCTTATCGGTTTCCACGCGGCCCCTCCCTCGCCGGCCCAGGAAGAGCATGAATAATTGAGCGGCATGCAGAGCCCATTAAGGTGCTCTCTCAGCGGGGGGGGGCGGGGGCGGGCGGGGCGGGGCGGGGCCGTGCGGCCGCGTGAGGAGGGTTAGGGTGCTTGCAGACGGACGCCCGAGCGACAGAGGGGCATTAAACGCATGCAGTATTCATATCCGCCGCGATACACAGCCGGTCCAGCGGGGGGAGGGAGGAACCCATCACAGTGCTTCTATCACTGCTTTAAGTGTCTCCCCCCGGGGCCCGGCCTGGCCCGGCCCGGACCCCGCCCCCTTCTCCAAACTGTCTCTAACTACCGGCGTTCCCCCCGGAGTCGTTCGGAGAAAGGCAGAGCGCTCGTCTGTTCTCTTTCTCTCCCCCCCCCCCTCACATCACTCTGGGAGACGGGCCCTGGCCCACGGCTCCATACTCAGTCAACGCTTGCACATGTTCTCCGTGTGTACACCTGCACACATTCCGTACGTGTGCTTGGACGCCTTTACACATTTCTGCATTTATATGCTTCTGTATCTGCATGTTTTCCTCCATGTATTCATTTATGCATGAGTACATTCTGTATTTATGTATTCATTTGCAAATGGTCTGCGTTTGTGTACCTGGACGTATTCTTATAGCTGAATATGAAGGAGAGGGCTCTAATGGCTGCGATGGTCGCCGTGGAAACTGCCTCTGTGTCATTTAGCCCATTAAGGTGTGAGATCACGAACATGCCATTAGAATGCTGTTGACTGAAAATTCCAACGCTGGTGCAATGGTCACTACTGGCAACCGAAGGCAACCGAGTTCTAGAAAACTGGCTGATCATTTTGAAAAGATAAATCCGACAAACCTGCTCTTCCAAGGGTTAAAGGTTGCCCTGGCTGACAGCCCCTGCCCTTTGTCGCCCCCTACAGGATGCCGGTCAGTTCTTAAATATGCTGCCGGTTAGCGGTTGACGCGTGCCTGCTAGCTACAGTAAGCGTGATTGATGGGGCAGACGTTGCGACCCTCTGGCCCAGTCTGGAACGCGCTCTGTGGCATTATGGGTCCTGTCTGACGCCGGATACAGGATACCACACCCCTTGAGCGAGCCACTTTATGCCGCTTCCCATCGGCCTGTCCGCCGCTTAATTATTCATGAGGGGGCATTGGCATGGCGTGCGGTGATTGGACGGCAGTGCTCACACCCAGGCTGGTCTGTTCTTTAGGTTAGGGTTTACGGCAGGGATCTCAAAGTCCGTTCCTGGAGGGCCGTTGTGTCTGCTGGTCTTCTGATGCGTTCCTGCACTTAAGTGCTTCGTTTATGTCATTGATTGGCTAAGGAGTCTGCACAGTTTCTTTTGATTGAAAGGAGACCCTAAAAACCAGCAGTCACTGTGGCCGTCCAGGACTGGAGTTTGAGAGCCCTCATTTACAGGGACTGCTGTGTTCTAAAGGGTAGGATCTGTGAGGGCTGGTCTGTTCTAAAGGGTAGGATCTGTGAGGACTGGTCTGTTCTAAAGGGTAGGATCTGTGAGGACTGGCCTGTTCTAAAGGGTAGGATCTGTGAGGACTGCTCATTCTCACAGTGCTCTCTGTGAGGCCAGTGTGAGTCACAGAGCATTCTCACAGTCCACTCTGTGAGGCCAGTGTGAGTCACTGAGCATTCTCACAGTCCTCTCTGTGAGGCCAGTGTGAGTCACAGAGCATTCTCACAGTCCTCTCTGTGAGGCCAGTGTGAGTCACAGAGCACTCTCCCAGTCCTCTCTGCGAGGCCAGTGTGAGTCATGGAGCATTCTCACAGTGCTCTCTGTGAGGCCAGTGTGAGTCACAGAGCATTCTCACAGTCCTCTCTCGGTGAGTCACAGAGCATTCTCACAGTCCTCTCTCGGTGAGTCACTGAGCATTCTCACAGTCCTCTCTCGGTGAGTCACTGAGCATTCTCACAGTCCTCTCTCGGTGAGTCACTGAGCATTTTCACAGTCCTCTGTCGGTGAGTCACAGAGCATTCTCACAGTGCTCCCATTTCCTCGCTGTTTATGTCCTCTTACAGATGTGCTGGAGTGCCTCTCACATAAAGGGGAAAATTACCTTCTGTCACTCGTGTGCTTTGGAGAAACGTGTGTGTGTGTGTGTGTGTGTGTATTTGTATGCTCTTGTGTGTGCTGTGTGTTTGTGCGTGTGTGTGTGTGTGGGTGCTCTTTATTTCCACTAACATTTTGCCATTCGTCATTAGTTTTATCTGAATTTGGTCTTTGTTACAGTCAAAATCTGTGTGTGTTTGGGAGCATGCGTAAAGGTATATGCAGAAGATGTTTCTATTTAGAATGCTTTTATTATTCATGCAAAGTCAATTTAAGTATTTACAGACCTCGTATTAACAACCAAATGTTTTTCGATACAATTATTATATTAATATTATGATATTAATATTAAATAGGCTATTGATTTTAACTACATTAACTAACCTGAATCTGAATGACCTGAGATTTTCTCTCTGTTTTTTATTATTTTATTTTCGTCTTGATTTCCGTTGAGTTCGATTTTGCTCATTTTAGTTTAGTATTGATTTTTCCAAAAAAAGTGATTCTTGAAGAGATAATGACATATATAAACACCGACTAGCACGCAGCCAAACCCGATTGGCGTATTTGGTCCTTACTTGGATAACTTGTGTTTCAGACCGCACAGATATGTTTGTGGAGAGTGACAGGTTGCTGATGTTTGCACACAAAAAATTTAATTAAAATTAAAATTTAATAAAATAAATTAAAATAAAAAATTTAAGCGCTTTTGATGGGATTGCTTGGGCGTGTCCTTATGTTAATAAACGTGAACGAGCATGTGCATTCCATTTACAAAAAATCGCCATTCATCCTTTGATACACCTGAGATAAGCACAAAATATATTGTGAGAACTTTTATTAAGAACAAATGTAAGAAGAATTTGAGAAGTTTTGAGAATGAGGCCCATTGTTTTTATGCAGCCAATCACAGATGACGTCTCAAGCAGCCAATCGCATGCAGTCTTTTACAGCAGTTCCAGGCTGTGAAGTGCCTGCTTGTGTTAAATCTGCCACAGGCCTTGGGTGACCTGCAGGGCTACCTGTGACGTCATCCTTATTTTCCAGAGATGACCAGCCTGCAACCCTAAACTTTCTCCTCTGATTGTAAATATTTTATTTCTCAGATAAATAATTGACGTGCTCGGTTCATTTTGAATATTGTTCCAGTGTTCCAAATTTAAAATCGCAAGCTGCGTATTTTAGGCTTATAGATTCATGTACTGGGGGGCAGACCTGGGTCAAATACGTATTTGTTTTGTATTCAAATACTTTTCTGTGCTCTGTTGATCTTGACTGGTGTAATTGAGCCTGCCATTATGACCAGAAGGCGGGGCTTGCACTTTTTGAGAGTATTTCATTGGTTCCAATACACCAGACAAGATCAGTAAAGCGTAGAAAAGTATTTGAATCCAAAACAAATTCGTATTTGACCCAGGTATGCATGGAGGGGTGTTGGAGCTGCAGGGGAACAGAGCAGGGGTTAGGTGAGGATTTGAGGTGAAGAACATATGTTTGGTGGTGACCTTTTAGCATTTGAGAACGTTCCAGAAGAAGCCAAGCCTGCAGTTACTGACAGGTAGAAGCTTCCTGTGCAGGTGCTGATAGGATCGTCATTAAATCAAATACAGATTCGCTGGCAGGTAAACTAGGTGACTCATTTAGAAGAGGAGCCTCCAGCACCCCCGACTCAGCCTGTAGAAATTTTCTCTAAGACCCCAATAGTGTTGACCCCTCACACATTCCCCTCTCAACATCTCCATCAAATGGAATAGCCCTCTGGAACTCCATAGTAGAAAATCACATGACCGGAAGGTACTTCGCTGTGGTAGAGGGCAGTGTGTGGTGATGTGGTAGAGACTGCTGTGTGGTGATGTGGTAGAGACCGGTGTGTGGTGATGTGGTAGAGGCCGGTGTGTGGTTGTGTGGTAGAGGTCGGTGTGTGGTGATGTGGTAGAGACCCGTGTGTGGTGATGTGGTAGAGACCGGTGTGTGGTGATGTGGTAGAGACGGGTGTGTGGTGATGTGGTAGAGACCGGTGTGTGGTGATGTGGTAGAGACCAGTGTGTGGTGATGTGGTAGAGACCAGTGTGTGATGATGTGGTAGAGGTCAGTGTGTGATGATGTGGTAGAGACCGGTGTGTGGTGATGTGGTAGAGACCGGTGTGTGGTGATGTGGTAGAGGCCGGTGTGTGGTGATGTGGTAGAGGCCGGTGTGTGGTGATGTGGTAGAGACCCGTGTGTGATGATGTGGTAGAGATCGGTGTGTGGTGATGTGGTAGAGACCGGTGTGTGGTGATGTGGTAGAGACCGGTGTGTGGTGATGTGGTAGAGACCGGTGTGTGGTGATGTGGTAGAGACCGGTGTGTGATTATGTGATAGTGACCAGTGTGTGGTGATGTGGTAGAGACCGGTGTGTGGTGATGTGGTAGAGACCGGTGTGTTGTGATGTGGTAGAGGCCGGTGTGTGGTGATGTGGTAGAGACCGTGTTGTATGTATTGCAGGGTGGAGCGCTCCACGGACCAGGTGATCAAGCCGGTGAACGTGGAGGCCCTGTCCAAGTGGGTGGGGAAGATCCCGGGCGACGTGCTGCGGGACATGGCCGTCATCGCGCCCATGCTGGCCCGCCTGGGCTACGACCCCCACGCCAACCCCCCCAACTACGGGAGGCCCGACCCCAGGGTCCTGGACAACACCAGGAGGGTGAGTGCGCCGCACTGCATGAGTCACATCCTGTATTATATTGTATGAGTCACATCCTGTATTATACTGTATGAATCACATCCTGTATTATACTGTACGAGTCACATCCTGCATTATACTGTCAGGTCACATCCTGTATTATACTGTCAGGTCACATCCAGCGTTATACTGTACGAGTCACATCCTGCATTATACTGTACAGGTCACATCCAGCATTATACTGTACAGGTCACATCCAGCACTGCATTGTACAAGTCACATCCAGCACTGCACTGTACAAGTCACATCCTGCATTATACTGTACGAGTCACATCCTGCATTATACTGTACGAGTCACATCCTGCATTATACTGTCAGGTCACATCCTGTATTATACTGTCAGGTCACATCCAGCGTTAGACTGTACGAGTCACATCCTGCATTATACTGTACAGGTCACATCCTGCATTATACTGTACAGGTCACATCCTGCATTATACTGTACAGGTCACATCCAGCATTATACTGTACGAGTCACATCCTGTAATATACTGTACAGGTCACATCCTGCATTATACTGTACAGGTCACATCCAGCATTATACTGTATGAGTCACATCAGCATTATACTGTATGAGTCACATCAGCATTATACTGTATGAGTCACATCCTGTATTATACTGTACGAGTCAAATCCTGCATTATACTGTATGAGTCACATCCAGCACTGCATTGTACAAGTCACATCCTGCATTATACTTTACAAATCACATCCAGCGCTGCATTGTTTGATTCATCCTACATTATACAGTATGAGTCACATCCAGCACTGCACTGTAGTATCCATGTCCAGCTCTATGTGTGTGTGTGTGTGTGTGTGTGTGTTCAAAATCAGTTTCAGTATAATGCCTTGTGTCTTGTGACTGAAGTCTGCCCACACCATTGTGGTCTATAGTATTCAGATAGCAGAATGTGTGTTCATAGACCCAGACACTGACCTTAGACCAGGCTGCACGCAGCTCTTAGACACACATTCAGTAACTTCTTATCCTCTCAGATGAGATCAGGTCTCAACGCGCCTTTTGTGGAATAGATATAATGTTAATATGACTCATTTGTGTTCGTGGAATCCAAATAGTTTCCTTCTGAAATGCAAGGGGGCTTGTAACGTCTTCTACAGATGTTTATTGGAGACCGTTGCATGTGAACTTTTACCTTATCGCCGTGGCAACAGTTTTCATTAGTTCCAGTTTTTTTTTTTTTGGCTCTTTTTCCGGCACCTTGTGGTTAACACAGTGAGGATCTGGAAGAGCTCCCACAGTCCCCCTGATCTAGAGGCAGGGGACCTCTTAATCTCACGCTCGTTTTATTCTCTCAGTTTCCTGCTTTTCACCGGTGGAGCTGAGCCAGCGCTGAGAGGCTGGCCAGACACGTGCCTGCGCGCGTTAGCGACGCCGCCGCCGCGTGCCTGCGTGCGTTAGCGACGCCGCCGCCGCGTGCCTGCGTGCGTTAGCGACGCCGCCGCCGCGTGCCTGCGTGCGTTAGCGACGCCGCCGTGTGCCTGCGTGCGTTAGCGACGCCGCCGCCGCGTGCCTGCGTGCGTTAGCGACGCCGCCGCCGCGTGCCTGCGTGCGTTAGCGACGCCGCCGCCGCGTGCCTGCGTGCGTTAGCGACGCCGCCGCCGCGTGCCTGCGTGCGTTAGCGACGCCGCCGCCGCGTGCCTGCGTGCGTTAGCGACGCCGCCGCCGCGTGCCTGCGTGCGTTAGCGACGCCGCCGCCGCGTGCCTGCGTGCGCTAGCGACGCCGCCGCCGCGTGCCTGCGTGCGTTAGCGACGCCGCCGCCGCCGCGTGCCTGCGTGCGTTAGCGACGCCGCCGCCGCCGCGTGCCTGCGTGCGAGACAGTAGGCCTCGGTTCGGTGTTTCCTCCGGGGCGGGAGCACAGAGACGGTCCCCGCAGGCGCAAACGCCTCTCCAGACCAGCGGCGGTCCGACAGGCACGCCGGCGCGCGTAGCGCCATCGCTAGTCTCCCGGCTGCCAGCGGCTGTCGCTAGGCTAATACGCTCGACGCGTCGGTACCTTTTACACGGCTAGCTGGCCTTACCATGCTACAGAGAGCCCGGCTTTCGTATTTTAAACAGGCGCGTACACGTGAGTGCGGTGCAGATGTGTGCTCGTATGAGTGCGGTGTGGCCTCTCTTAGCGGCTCGCCAGGCTAAATGAGGCGTAGCTTCCTCGCTCGGTCTGGAATGCGAGCCGCGCGCTAACGGCTCCGGCTGCTGAACGCCTCTCGGTGCCGATAGATTTACGGCCCTGAAACTGCGGCGAGAGCGACGGAACGTACTGAACATGAACATGCTAAAACTTCAGTGCTCCCTGTGCGAATACCGCGCCGCCCTCTTCAACAGCCCGATAAACGAAGCGGCGGCGCGCCGTAACCCGTAGCGACGCGCCGGCGGGTCCTCGCCGTGCCCCGGAGCGGCGCGACGGGAGCGCCCTAATCGCCGGACGGCGTTAAGGGGGCACGCGAGCGTTTCGGGTACGAGAGCCTCGCGTGCGGTAGCTTCACGCCGCAGGCAGCCCGGAATCTGCCGGCAGACTGTTTTTATTAGAGGACCCCCCGCTGCGGCGAATCTGACTGTGTGGGTGAGCGTGCGAGCGCGAGCGTGTTCCTGATAATAACGTGCGATTGTGTGCGTGTGTGTGTGTGTGTGTGTGTGTGTGCGTGTGTGTGTGTGTGTGTGCCTGCCTGCACGTGTGCGTGCGTGTATGTAAGTGTGTACATATGTCTATCTGTGTGTGCCCTTCATACGAGTGGTGACTGAGTGCGGCGTGTGGGTGTGCAGCATGTGGTAATCTCGAACCGGGCACTTAACTTTGGCGCGCACTCGCATGGAGCGCTGTGGGCGTTTGAGTGGCTGACAAGTTCAGTCCACGCTCGGTGAGTAACCTTGTCTGCCGGGCAGGGAACTGGAAGTGAAAGGCAGGAATGTGCGGGCCTGCGTGAGGTTTGAGGTGGGGTGTAGGAAAGACTCCCCTCCTCCGTGACCTTGCGTGTGTCTTCGCTGTTGTGAAATTCGTTAGCGAAGCGGCCTCCACTGTGCCGTGCCGACCCCCAGCCGCTCCGTTCTCTCTCCAAACGTCGGTTTGCTTTTCTAACTGAATCTGGACGTAGGGGTGAAAGCTGAGGCTGGATTTAGGGGTGAAAGCTGAAGCTGGATGTTGGGGTGAAAGCTGAAGCTGGATTTAGGGGGGAAAGCTGAAGCTGGATGTTGGGGTGAAAGCTGAAGCTGGATGTAGGGGTGAAAGCTGAATCTGGGCATAGGGGGGAAAGCTGAAGCTGGATTTAGGGGTGAAAGCTGAAGCTGGATTTAGGGGTGAAAGCTGAAGCTGGATGTTGGGGGGAAAGCTGAAGCTGGATTTAGGGGTGAAAGCTGAAGCTGGATTTAGGGGTGAAAGCTGAAGCTGGATGTTGGGGTGAAAGCTGAAGCTGGATTTAGGGGTGAAAGCTGAAGCTGGATTTAGGGGTGAAAGCTGAAGCTGGATTTAGGGGTGAAAGCTGAAGCTGGATTTAGGGGGGAAAGCTGAAGCTGGATGTTGGGGTGAAAGCTGAAGCTGGATTTAGGGGTGAAAGCTGAAGCTGGATGTTGGGGTGAAAGCTGAAGCTGGATTTAGGGGTGAAAGCTGAAGCTGGATTTAGGGGTGAAAGCTGAAGCTGGATTTAGGGGTGAAAGCTGAAGCTGGATTTAGGGGGGAAAGCTGAAGCTGAGAGGGGAGAGAGACTTCCTGCGTGAGGCCGTGTGGATGTCAGCCTTCCTGTGAGCGGTCTGAGCTTCCTGCTGACAGGCTACGGAGAGCTCTGAGTGATGGGTTCCTGGGTTAGAGCCTGTTTCTAGGAAAGGTGTGTGCGTGTGCGTGTGCGTGTGCGTGTGCGTGTGGGTGTGCGTGTGTGTGTGCGTGCTTGTGTGTGTGTGTGTGTGTGACTGCGTCTGTGTGCGTGTGTGTGTGTGTGTGTGTGTGTGTGTGTGTGACTGTGTGTGTGTGTGTGTGCGTGTGTGTGTGTCTGTGTGTGTGTGTGTGAGCATGTGTGTTTATGCACTGTGGTCCTGATTCAGAGAGAGGGGTATTTATGTGGCCCTGCATGTTTATGTGTTTACGTGCTGTGGTTCTGATTCAGACAGTGACATATATTGTTAGCGTGTCTCTTCTGCTCAGAGTTCACTCTACATCTGCTTTGCATTACAACATTTCCCCCCGAATCACACAGCTCCCTGCATGCACGCACGCACGCACGCACGCACGCACACACACACATACACATACACACACACAAACACACACACACAGAAATGCACAGCCCTGCACACACTAGGTCTGTGGAAGGCTTGAAATCAACAAGAGGCTGAATAATGATAATAATAATGATAATAATAATAGTGTTTCCCACAGGTCTGAAATGTACTTGTGGTGGCAGTCTGTGCTGGGTGGGAGGATCATCCAAAACACGGTCTGTTTGTTTTATAAAACAGTGCTTTACTGCATGAAAAACAGCCCTGTAGTTATACTAAACAGTGCTTTACTGTATGAAAAACAGCCCTGTAGTTATACTGAACAGTGCTTTACTGTATGAGAAGTAGTCTGGTAGTTTTATTAAACAGTGCTTTACTATATGAGAAGTAGTCTGGTAGTTTTATTAAACAGTGCTTACTGTATGAAAAACAGTCTGGTAGCTTTTTAAACCGTGCTTTACTGTATGAAAAGTCTGGTAGTTTTATTAAACAGTGCTTACTGTATGAGGAACAGTTTGGTAGTTTTTTAAACAGTGCTTACTGTATGAGAAACAGTCTGGTGGTTTTATTAAACAGTGCCTTACTGTATGAAAAACAGTCTGGTAGTTTTTTTGAACAGTGCTTACTGTATGAGAAATAGTTTGGTAGTTTTATTAAACAGTGCTTACTGTATGAGAAACAGTCTTGTAGTTTTATTAAACAGTGCTTTACTGTATGAGAAACAGTCTGGTAGTTTTTTAAACGGTGCTTTACTGTATGAAAACAGTCTGCTTGCTGTATGAGAAACAGTCTGGTAGTTTTATTAAACAGTGCTTACTATATGAGAAACAGTCTGGTAGTTTTATTAAACAGTGCTTTACTGTATGAGAAACAGTCTGGTAGTTTTTTAAACGGTGCTTTACTGTATGAAAACAGTCTGCTTGCTGTATGAGAAACAGTCTGGTAGTTTTATTAAACAGTGCTTACTATATGAGAAACAGTCTGGTAGTTTTATTAAACAGTGCTTACTATATGAGAAACAGTCTGGTAGTTTTATTAAACAGTGCCTTACTGTATGAAAAACAGTCTGGTAGTTTTTTTGAACAGTGCTTACTGTATGAGAAATAGTTTGGTAGTTTTATTAAACAGTGCTTACTGTATGAGAAACAGTCTTGTAGTTTTATTAAACAGTGCTTTACTGTATGAGAAACAGTCTGGTAGTTTTTTAAACAGTGCTTACTGTATGAGAAACAGTCTGGTGGTTTTATTAAACAGTGCCTTACTGTATGAAAAACAGTCTGGTAGTTTTTTTGAACAGTGCTTACTGTATGAGAAATAGTTTGGTAGTTTTATTAAACAGTGCTTACTGTATGAGAAACAGTCTTGTAGTTTTATTAAACAGTGCTTTACTGTATGAGAAACAGTCTGGTAGTTTTTTAAACGGTGCTTTACTGTATGAAAACAGTCTGCTTGCTGTATGAGAAACAGTGGTAGTTTTATTAAACAGTGCTTACTATATGAGAAACAGTCTGGTAGTTTTATTAAACAGTGCTTTACTGTATGAGAAACAGTCTGGTAGTTTTTTAAACGGTGCTTTACTGTATGAAAACAGTCTGCTTGCTGTATGAGAAACAGTCTGGTAGTTTTTTAAACGGTGCTTTACTGTATGAAAACAGTCTGCTTGCTGTATGAGAAACAGTCTGGTAGTTTTATTAAACAGTGCTTACTATATGAGAAACAGTCTGGTAGTTTTATTAAACAGTGCTTTACTGTAT
>NC_049212.1:8285256-8300256 GCF_013347855.1 Anguilla anguilla
TACAGGCGGACTGTACTTACAGGAGAGTGAGTACATGCAGAGTGTACTTACAGGAGAGTGAGTACAGGCGGACTGTACTTACAGGAGAGTGAGTACAGGCGGAGTGTACTTACAGGAGAGTGAGTACAGGCAGAGTATACTTACAACAGCGTTAGTACTGGTGGAGTGTACTTACAGGAGAGTGAGTACAGACGGAGTATACTTACAGGAGTGTACTTACAGGAGAGTGAGTACAGACAGAGTATACTTACAGGAGTGTACTTACAGCAGAGTGAGTACAGACGGAGTGTACTTACAGGGTTTCTGTGTTCTGCTCTGTTCTGTTCTGAGGAGGAAAGCCAGTGCCAGAGCTCTTTTGAAATCTCAGGAAATGGGAAACATGCCTGCTTCTTATGTTGGAACTCAGCGCAAATAAATTCCATTTGGGCTTACAAATGCAAGAGAGTGTCCAAAATCTTCCCCTCCACTGCCTCCAACGCACAGTACCAATCAACAACACCCTCAATGCAGGCACACACACTCGCACATGCATGCATATGCGCGCACACACACACACACACACACACACACACTCTCTCTCTGTCTCTCTCTGACTCACTCTCTCTCTCTCTCACACACACACACACATTTTCATAATCTTCTTTTGGGATTTAGTTTCCCATGGGGGGGGGGGGGACGTCTGGTTCTGCTGCTGTTCTGCTGCACAGAAATGTGTTCACACCCCAGAACAGACTCAGACTAATACAATCACATCTACCACCCACTCATTAAGCACATCCACCTCCCTATGATTAATCACATCCACCTTTTACATTATATTACAGGCATTTAGCAGACGCTCTTATCCAGAGCGACTTACACAACTTTTTACATACCATTGAGCATTGCATCCATTTATACAGCTGGATATATACTGAAGCAATGCGGGTTAAGTACCTTGCTCAAGGGTACAACAGCAGTGTCCTAGCGGGGACTCGAACCTGCAACCTTTAGGTTACAAGACCTTACCCATTATACTACACTGCCGCACCTTCTTCTGATTAGTCACATCCACCTCCCACTGATTATTTCCATCCATCTCCCATTGATGAATCACATCCATAATCGTCTGTGTTTGGGACATGTGTACAGGGTGAAATCAGAACCAGACTCACCCCATTTCACGCCACTTATCCCCATATGACCCCCTCTGACAGGCGTCAGTGGCTTCGCTGTCAGGCTAACTAGAAGTAAGGGATATTTCATAATACTCAATGGCACTGTGAAAAACATGCCAAGGGTTTAATATGAAATGTAAAAGTGAGGTGTTCTGTTCATAAAGCAACAGGAGTGAATGAGCTCATTGAGAATAAATGAGCTTGCATTGCACATGTAGTTACTTTTTAATTACCACGATCAGCCAGGTGACACCTGAATCCCCACTGCCAGGCAGAACAGCCAGGTGTCACCTGAATCCCCACAGCCAGGCAGAACAGCCAGGTGCCACCTGAATCCCCACTGCCAGTCAGAACAGCCAGGTGACACCTGAATCCCCACAGCCAGGCAGAACAGCCAGGTGCCACCTGAATCCCCACAGCCAGGCAGGACAGCCAGGTGTCACCTGAATCCCCACAGCCAGGCAGAACAGCCAGGTGCCACCTGAATCCCCACAGCCAGACAGAACAGCCAGGTGTCTCCTGAATCCCCACAGCTAGTCAGAACAGCCAGGTGACACCTGAATCCCCACAGCCAGACAGAACAGCCAGGTGACACCTGAATCCCCACAGCCAGTCAGAACAGCCAGGTGTCACCTGAATCCTACAGCCAGTCAGAACAGCCAGGTGCCACCTGAATCCCCACAGCCAGTCAGAACAGCCAGGTGCCACCTGAATCCCCACAGCCAGGCAGAACAGCCAGGTGACACCTGAATCCCCACAACCAGTCAGAACAGCCAGGTGTCACCTGAATCCCCACTGCCAGGCAGAACAGCCAGGTGACACCTGAATCCCCACAACCAGTCAGAACAGCCAGGTGACACCTGAATCCCCACAGCCAGACAGAACAGCCAGGTGTCACCTGAATCCCCACAGCTAGTCAGAACAGCCAGGTGACACCTGAATCCCAAAAGACTGAAGAACAAAAGAAATACACAACATTCTGGAAAGTGCACTTTGAGGGGTTCTTTTTGGACAGCATTTAGGTGCGGTCATGGTAGTTGCTTGTTGAGATTTAGGCAGCTCTCAAAAGCTTCTTTGTTCCCCTCTGGAGATCCCCTAACCGATACACCTCTGCATAGTTTGACTGCTTGTGAAATCTGGGTGAGTCTCTCTGCTTCAGGAGAACTGGATAGGGGAGCAAGGAGTGGCTTTTGGAAGGAGAGTTTTTCGAAATATGCAGAGATTTGGTCTGGTCTAGTTCCCCTCCCACCCCCCCCCCCCCCCCCTTGGCCCCCACTGTCTGAATTCTTCACCCCTTCTGGCCCACAGGAAGTGAGCTCACTCTAACTCTCTGATCATGACTATTGCCCCACCCAAAGCTCTGGCTTCCAGAGGCTGTAACCTCCCACAATGCCGTGCTCCTCCTCTCACTGTCTCCACTGCGTCGGTACGAATTTAGCAGAGGCTCCTGAAATGAGTAGAGCTGTGTAATAAAGAGTAGAGAGATTATTGAATACAGAGTTGAGCTATTTGTGGAAAAAAGAGTAAATATAGAGCAGCCTCGATATTAATGAGTTCAGCTGCATGCATAACTCATACTCAGAGTGGGAGGCGGAGTTTCATACAGCTTTCAATCAGAGAGAGGGGGGCGGAGCTCCGTACAGCTTTCACTCAGAGAGAGGGGGGCGGAGCTCCGTACAGCTTTCACTCAGAGAGAGGGGGGCGGAGCTCTGTACAGCTTTCACTCAGAGAGAGGGGGCGGAGCTCCGTACAGCTTTCACTCAGAGAGAGGGGGCGGAGCTCCGTACAGCTTTCACTCAGAGAGAGGGGGGCGGAGCTCCGTACAGCTTTCACTCAGAGAGAGGGGGGCGGAGCTCCGTACAGCTTTCACTCAGAGTGGGCGGAGCTCCGTACAGCTTTCACTCAGAGAAAAGGGGGCGGAGCTCCGTACAGCTTTCACTCAGAGAGAGGGGGGCGGAGCTCCGTACAGCTTTCACTCAGAGAGTGGGAGGCGGAGTTTCATACAGCTTTCACTCAGAGAGAGGGGGGCGGAGCTCCGTACAGCTTTCACTCAGAGAGAGGGGGGCGGAGCTCCGTACAGCTTTCACTCAGAGAGAGGGGGGCGGAGCTCCGTACAGCTTTCACTCAGAGAGAGGGGGGCGGAGCTCCGTACAGCTTTCACTCAGAGAGAGGGGGGCGGAGCTCCGTACAGCTTTCACTCAGAGGGGGGCGGAGCTCCGTACAGCTTTCACTCAGAGAGAGGGGGGCGGAGCTCCGTACAGCTTTCTCTCAGAGGGGGGCGGAGCTCCCTACAGCTTTCACTCAGAGGGGGGCGGAGCTCCGTACAGCTTTCACTCAGAGGGGGCGGAGCTCCATACAGCTTTCACTCAGAGGGGGGCGGAGCTCCCTACAGCTTTCACTCAGAGGGGGGCGGAGCTCCGTACAGCTTTCACTCAGAGAGACGGGGGTGGAGCTCTGTAGACCTTTCTCTCGCAGGTGTGGTCCGCTCGTCCCTCTCGCTGCGTGCCTCCCAGACAGCCGTTGCAGATCAGAGTCAAACACAAAGCTGTGCTGCCTGCGTTTTCCCTTCCCGCTTCTAAAACCCTTGCTTTGTTTTTCCAGGTGTTTAAAGGTGAATTTCAGCTGCCTGATTTTCTTAAAGAACAACAACAGGTACTGTAGCTGTTCTGCCTGCTGTTCTATACCTTCTCACCCTCCCCCCCCAAAAGTGATCTCTTTATTTCCCCCTGCATCATTGTACAGACGTCAGCAAAGTGACGTGTACTGGGACCATAGTTATTTTTCTCTCTTTCTTTTTTGTCCTCTTGCTATTGCTGTCTCTGAATATCTTTTTTCCATTCTGCACTGGCCTCTCCGATCCGTTTTCCTGGGTTAATGTTAGGAATGCATCATTTCATTTTAGTGGGTAGTTCATGTCTTAAATCATTTTGCTTTGCCAGACAGTTCTTTTACTCTTTAGTAGGAGTGTGCTGCCCTCTGTTGACCACAGGCAGCAATAACATGTTTACACAAACACTTTCCCTGTGTGTTCCGAGTGGGAGAGAAAGCGAGACAGAGAGAGTGAGCAGGGCTAACTGGGCAGAACAGTCATGTGATCTCCCTGTCTGTTTTGGGACAGGGCAGTCGTGACCACTCTGTCTGCCTTGGAAAAGAGCAGTCATGTGATCTATCTGCCTGCTCTCTATCAGGGGCTGCTTGTCTTGAAATAGGGGCAGTGTACTGGGTGTAGTGGTCTGGCTCTGTGTCTCTGTGTGAGGCATAGTGTAAAGGTCACGTTTTGTGTCTCTGTGTGAGGGTTAGCGTAGCGTAGCGGTCCGACTCTGTGTCTCTGTGTGAGGGCTAGCGTAGCGTAGCAGTCAGGCTCTGTGTCTCTGTGTGAGGGCTAGCGTAGCATAGCGGTCCGACTCTGTGTCTCTGCGTGAGGGCTAGCGTAGCGTAGCAGTCAGGCTCTGTGTCTCTGTGTGAGGGCTAGCGTAGTGTAGCAGTCAGGCTCTGTGTCTCTGTGTGAGGGCTAGCGTAGCAGCCAGACTGTGTCTCTGTGTGAGTGCTAGCGTAGCGTAGCAGTCAGGCTCTGTGTGAGGGCTAGCGTAGCGTAGCAGTCAGGCCCTGTGTCTCTGTGTGAGGGCTAGTGTAGCGTAGCAGCCAGACTGTGTCTCTGTGTGAGGGCTAGCGTAGCGTAGCAGTCAGGCTCTGTGTCTCTGTGTGAAGGCTAGCGTAGCATAGCGGTCTGACTCTGTGTGTCTGTGTGAGGGCTAGCGTAGCATAGCGGTCTGACTCTGTGTGTCTGTGTGAGGGCTAGCGTAGTGTAGCGGTCAGACTCTGTGTCTCTATGTGAGGGCTAGCGTAGCAGCCAGACTGTGTCTCTGTGTGAGGGCTAGCATAGCAGCCAGACTGTGTCTCTGTGTGAGGGCTAGCGTAGCGTAGCAGTCAGGCTCTCTGTGAGGGCTAGCGTAGCGTAGCAGTCAGGCTCTATGTCTCTGTGAGGGCTAGCGTAGCGTAGCGGTCAGACTGTTTGTGTGTCTGTGTGAGGGCTAGTGTAACGGTCACGTTTTGTGTCTCTGTAAGGGCTAGCGTAGCGTAGCAGTCAGGCTCTGTGTCTCTGTGAGGGCTAGCGTAGCGTAGTGGTTAGACTCTGTCTCTGTGAGGGCTAGCGTAGCGTAGTGGTTAGACTCTGTCTCTGTGAGGGCTAGCGTAGCGTAGTGGTTAGACTCTGTCTCTGTGAGGGCTAGCGTAGCGTAGCAGTCAGGCTCTGTGTCTCTGTGTGAGGGATAGTGTAGCGTAGCAGTCAGGCCCTGTGTCTCTGTGTGAGGGCTAGCGTAGCGTAGCAGCCAGACTGTGTCTCTGTGAGGGCTAGCGTAGCAGCCAGACTGTGTCTCTGTGTGAGGGCTAGCGTAGCGTAGCAGTCAGGCTCTGTGTGAGGGCTAGCGTAGCAGCCAGACTGTGTCTCTGTGTGAGGGCTAGCGTAGCAGCCAGACTGTGTCTCTGTGTGAGGGCTAGCGTAGCAGCCAGACTGTGTCTCTGTGTGAGGGCTAGCGTAGCGTAGCAGTCAGGCTCTGTGTGAGGGCTAGCGTAGCGTAGCAGCCAGACTGTGTCTCTGTGAGGGCTAGCGTAGCAGCCAGACTGTGTCTCTGTGTGAGGGCTAGCGTAGCGTAGCAGTCAGGCTCTGTGTGAGGGCTAGTGTAACGGTCACGTTTTGTGTCTCTGTAAGGGCTAGCGTAGCATAGCAGTCAGGCTCTATGTCTCTGTGTGAGGGCTAGCGTAGCGTAGCTGTCTGACTCTGTCTCTGTAAGGGCTAGCGTAGCGTAGCAGCCAGACTCTGTGTCTCTGTGAGGGCTGGAGTAGAGGGAGTGAGCTGTCCTGGGTGCTACACTAAGCGATTTTACTGCCCTATGTTGTCTAGCTCACATACGTCCTGCTGCTATTAGAAGGCGTTGCGGCTTTTTATGAGGGTTAATATACTCTGAAGCCCCACTGAGGGCAGAGTAAGGAGGATTAAACGGCACTCAGTGTTTTACTGCTCCTGCACGGCCTCTGGCCCAGTAAATCACAACCTGCTTTAATAACTCAGTCTACAGCCTGCCTGCTGCCTGTAGGGTCTACCACTGCCTGACACACACCCTCCCAGTGCGGGGCCCCAGGGACTATGACTGTGTGTGTGCGCGTGTGTGTGCGTATATATGTGTGTGTGCGTGTGTGTTCGTCCGTGCGTACATGTGTGTTTATATAATCTGCCCTGTCCTGCCTCTCACGACGCTCTTCCTCTTTCTCTGCAGCTCCAAAAGTCTCCAGAAAAGCCTGATCCCAGTTAGGAGGAAGAGGAGGATAGCCACGCCCACAGAAGTGTGTGACACTCTTCCTCATTAAGCCACACCCACAGACTCACTTTTACTTTCAGCCCCATCCAGAGTGTGCAGCTCTCTTTTGCCTTCAGTCTGAGGACGGTTTGGCACTGCTAGGTCCTCACTTTGTGTGTGTGTGTGTGTGTGTGTGTGTGAGTGTGGGGGGTGGAGTCTTTTTAAGGGGATGTTTTGTTCTTGTGCTATGTTTGTATTGGAGTTCTCAAAGTCAGCCCGACCCGAGTCAAAACTGTGTAATAATTTATTTGGGTCAGGCGCGAAAGAAAAAAAAAGAAAGAAAAAAAAAAGTGTGTGTGTGTGTGTGTATTTAGCTCACATAGCTATTTTTACAGCACAGTCCATTGCGCTGATTGCTACTTTTTGAATCGATCAAACACAGGCTTTCTCTAGTTGGTAAAATGTACGTTTAATCACACCAGAAGTCCCGTTTGCTGTGATTAACTACTACAAATATACAGCTTCAGCGCAAATAGCTTTTCTGGACGCCGCGCACACGCTAACTTGCTCAGTTGTATCATGATATACAGGAACGGGACGGAGGCGAGGGGATATGCTATCAACAGTGAGTTTACA
The DNA here is from genome assembly GCF_013347855.1 of Anguilla anguilla. Classification (NCBI taxonomy): domain Eukaryota; kingdom Metazoa; phylum Chordata; class Actinopteri; order Anguilliformes; family Anguillidae; genus Anguilla; species Anguilla anguilla. Next base: position 8,292,344 of record NC_049212.1, read on the forward strand.
ACAACACAAATAAAGTCAGAAAAAGACGTGACGAGATCGAAGTGCAAAAATCGGTAATAGAAAGGAAGTTAGCGATGGGCGAATGTGTTCTGCTTTCACCTCACTCGGGCCGGTCGGGTCGGGCTTGGATTTCCAGGCCCGTTGAGAACTCTGGTTTGTACGTTTGCGTAGCTCGGTGTGCGCGTGGGTGTCGGTTCGATTGCGTGTTTCAGTACAGAGCTGTCGGGGCGTACGCTGCGTGGCGCTGTCATGGCGATTCGATTGTAAACTGAAGAATCAAGTGGCTCCTTTTCACAGGCTCGAATGGAAATGGGAAAGAAAAGCAGCCTGCGATCACACGATGGCGAATCACAGCTGGGCTAAGCAACGTGTGCATCGGCAGCAATGCTGGGCTTGAGAAAGCTGCAGTAATCCATTGTAAAATGATTCATAGGAGTGCGTTTCATTTTTAAAATGGCGCAAGTTTTGAATGAATAGAAACCTTACCATCTTTGCATGACTTATTGGACTTGTAGTAAACCTTCATCCTTATGTACAGCGTTGAGGGTTTCAGCAGAAGGTTCCAGAATTCCATGGTTGTTCGACCAGTCTTTCTGCCCAACGTTCCCCTTACGTTGGTCCCCACTGAAGTCGGGCATGCAGTAGGTCCGGTGTAGGTCAGCTGCTGACGTCGCTTGTACCAGCTAGAGATTGGCGGGTGCTAATTACAACAGGCGTTCACATGCAAAGTGAGCTGCATAGAGGTGTGAACTCCTAATTCGCATAATGTGGAGCTGGCTGGTTTCTTATAAGAAGCTGAGAAGAAGACCATTTTTTTCAGAGGGCGATGTGTTTCTGTTTGCCCAAAACAAAGATACATTATTGCCCAACCGTATCATTTCAAACACAAATTGAAAGAAGAAAGTTTTGATTGTAATTACTAGGGTTGCCACCCGAATCCTCTTGTATTGAAGATTAAAATGCTTTATTCCTTACTGAATCAGTACAGGACTCGATTTGTTTTCCTACCCGAAGATCCGTACACATAGTCTTTCACAACAGTGAGAAGATTGTAATTATGAATAAATTGAAGCCAGTTTCACAATAGTTAAGAAACAGAATCAGAGTGGTAGCATTGCCCTGCTGTGTGTGTGTGTGTGTGTATGTTTGTCAGTGCGTGTCAGAGGCATGAATATTTGTGAGTGTGAAACATGTCTCTGATTTTTCCAAATTTGTCCAAATTTTCCACATTGAAGGTGGCAACCCTAGTAATTACAGCATCAGTCAAGGCTACGCCTGGCTTACCCCCCCCGCCCAGGTGTAGATTTTAGCCCTGGGCAGCGTGGGACATTTCACGGCCAAACTTGTGCAACTGGTGTAAAATTTACACCTCACTGAACGTCCGACGTTAGCACTTAATCTCAACATAATGCTTTTATGAAGCCAGCCCCTGGTGCCTCTACTCAGGCTGATGTTGGGGTTCCCTCAGACCTGGCCTGATGTCGAGGTCCCCTCAGACTTGGCCTGATTTTGGGGTCCCCTCAGACCTGGCCTGATATCTCATCTAGTCCCTTCAGACCCAGCCTGATTTTGGGGTACCCTCAGACCCAGCCTGATTTTGACGTCCCCTCAGACTTAGCCTGATTTTGGGGTCCCCTCAGACCCAGCCTGATGTTGGGGTTCCCTCAGACTTAGCCTAATTTTGGGGTCCCCTCGGACCCAGCCTGATTTTGGGGTCCCCTCAGTCTTAACCTGATTTTGGAGTTCCCACAGGTGGGAACCTGTTAGCTGAGTGCTGCTCTCTGCCTTTCAGGGTGGAGGAGAATGGAGCTCAGGACAGAGGAGATGCAAAATCAATCACTACAGAGGAGAGGACATCCATCACTACAGAGGGCACACACACTCTCAGACACACACACACACACAGTCCTACACACACACATACTCCTACATACACTCACACACATACTCCTACACACACTCTCACTCTGGCTCAGACCACTCTCTCTGTCCCACAGTTCCTCTGGCTGTTATGTCATTACTGTACCATGCATTTGGCCTCAGAATGTTGTCGCTGTTTTTTTCTCTCTTTTTTTTTTTTTTCTTTTCTTCTCCTGTCACACCTGCTCATTGGGATTATTTTCCTCTCTGTAAAAGTCTGTGATTCTGTTATAAGAACAAGCAGTGACTTTAATTGCACAGAAAGTATTTATGGAAGACTATTAGCTTTTGAAGATGCAATATCTATTTTAGTGTTTGATTCTCATGCCTTCGTATAGTGCAATTCCGTGGGTACTCATGTGGAAGCTCACTGCTTCAGGGTTCGACTGTGTAAAGATTAAACATTTTTGTAACCTGTCCACCACGGTGTGATCTTTTTTTTTTGTATACGGGGGGGAGAGCAATGACTGTTCAGTGTCCAGGGCAGAGGGGGGAAAGGGATGCATTTCTTCAATATAAAAGCGGTTTGATCTCTCCGTCCTACACTGAAATACAACTGGGGGGAAACACTGAGGAAGAACAGGAGAGTTCCACTTGCAGATATCTCATCTAGGGCAAACGAGTCACGTGCACACAGCGTTAATAACAAGAAGAATAATGAGATCTTTTTTTATTAATATATTACATTCAAGATAAATGATATATCCTTTACAATACATATTTGTATCATTCAAATGTTGGTTTCCAAATAAGAACTAAAATTGTCAAATAAAAGTCAGTGCACCACACTAATGAAGAGACACGTAACAGTCAACGCGTAACAAACGGCACACATTCAAGGTTCCCACGCATGTGCCATGTGCAGGCCGGGTCCTGGTCTCGCGAAACCAGCGTAAAAAATACAATTTAAAATTAGCCACCATCGCTGTCCCGTTATAGAAATATTGGGCTTTCGCTCTGTACAGTGGGAGAGACAGACAGGGGGGATAAAGAACTCTGCACAGTAGAAATAGAAACAGCCAGTCATATATTTAATACACCTAGTAAACAGTCTTAAGAGATGGTTTAAATTGCACATGTGCATGCCACAAGGCTTTGGTACACAAGCTCCTGCCAAAAGCTTCTGCAACCTTTCCTCTTCCTGCATATTTCCCCATTACACTTCCTGTATACTTCCTTTTCCTGCATATTTCCTATTCCTCTTCCTGTATATTTCCCCATTACACTCCCTGTATACTTCCTCTTCCTGTATATTTCCCATTACACTTCCTGTATATTTCCATTTCCTCTTCCTGCATATTTCCTGTTCCTGTATTGAGTGGATGAACCCTAGCTGACAGAGATGAGCTAAGAGGTGTAATCAGAGACACACCAGGCATTTGGGTCACAGATGTTGGTCTATCCCAGATGTAACAGTAACAGACTGGAGGCAGAAATGGAGAGGGGCGTGGCTTTTCAGTGGGAGAGCAGGTCACATCTCATTGGTCCAGATGGCCCTCCTTTCTGGGGAATGAACCCCTCCCTCAATCCCCTCCTGTGTCTTGTCTCCGGGGGGTGCAGAGTTAAGCCCCTCCTCCCCGGTAACAACACACACATATGCATCTCTGTTTAAAGGAGATCACTGACGCAGGTTAGGGAATGTCTTCAAAGTGCAAAAAGCAGATATAAGTGTTGAGTATTTTCATGAAGGCAACGTCTGTATTTTTCACCCCGACAAACCGAGATGTCGAAGAGCAGAAAAAGGGAAGCTGAATCGGTCATTTTAAACGCTCCGCGTACAAACACCATGAAAAGCTGCTGAAATTGGCACAGTTCTTTTGGTCACAGAAAACTGGATAATTCCTGTCTTTGCTTCAGTGGCGAAGTGGCGTGAAGCACGTTGGCAACTGTACTGTGCTGAGCTCGGACCAGACGTGCCGTCCACGCCGGGCTCTGGGGTGCTCCAGCAGCTGTGCTGCTCGGACTGGATCCCGCTCTGAACAGGCTGAGCTCTGTCACGCAAACCTCCTCTTCGCCTGTGCTTTCTGGCGACCCTTCGGGAAAGACACGACTCCGTCGACCGTGAGATTGGGCGCGATTCGTTCCTGTAAACTGTACTGATCTAAAACGATCTAGTAAATATGCTGTGTGTGTATGTGTGCGTGTGTGTGTGTCTGTTTTACATAAAAAGTTAAAACTAGGTCACAGTGTGCTCAAACTCACATGCATGCAGACTCTGACACAATGGCATTCTGTGAAGAGCAAGTTAAATACACCCAGAGCCAGCAGGCTGAGGCCCCGCCCACCATGGACAAACCCCGCCCACTCCAGCCCACCCATCCCTGTGGCACGACGGCCAGTCAGTGCAGCTGGTATGCGGGACTGTGGGGAGTGGTCACTGAGGGACTCGTTTCTTCCTCCCCTTCTTCTTGGCTCCGCCCCCAACCCCTCCTGGCTCCGCCCCCAACTGTTTCTAGCTCCGCTCACTTGTTCTCAATCAGAGTCTGGACTTTGTGCACCAGCTCACGAGCAATCTGGAGAATACGCTGCACGTCATGACGCTCCGCCATTTCTGTTAGAGAGACAGCATGCGTGTACACACAGTGAGTCCTCTCTGAGACACACACACACACACAGAGAGTCCTCTCTGAGACACACACACACACACACAGTGAGTCCTCTCTGAGACACACACACACACAGAGTCCTCTCTTAGACACACACATACACACAGAGGGTCCTCTCTTAGACACACATATACACAATGAGTCCTCTCTTAGACACACACACACACAGTGAGTCCTCTCTTAGTCACACATATACACACACAGAGTCCTCTCTTAGACACACATACACACAATGAGTCCTCTCTTAGACACACACACACACAGTGAGTCCTCTCTTAGACACACACACACGCACACACACACACACAGGGTCCACTCTTAGACACACATACACACAGAGGGTCCTCTCTTAGACACACACATACACACAGTGAGTCCTCTCTTAGACACACACATACACACAGAGAGTCTTCTCTTAGACACACACATACACACAGAGAGTCCTCTCTTAGACACACACATGCACACAGTGAGTCCTCTCTTAGACACACACATGCACACAGTGAGTCCTCTTTTAGACACACATATACACACACACACACACACAGTGAGTCCTCTCTTAGACACACACACACACACGCACACAGTGAGTCCTCTCTTAGACACACACATACACACTGAGAGTCCTCTCTTAGACACACACATACACACTGAGAGTCCTCTCTTAGACACACACACACACACAGTGAGTCCTCTCTTAGACACACACATACACACAGTGAGTCCTCTCTTAGACACACACATACACACACAGAGTCCTCTCTTAGACACACACATACACACTGAGAGTCCTCTCTTAGACACACACATACACACACACAGCAGTCAGTAACTCACCGTTGAAAAACTTGATGATGTCGGTGAAGTCCATGTTGTTGTCGCGGATGATCTCCCGGTACACCTCCACCAGCGCCAGGGCGATGAACAGGACAAAGTGCCGAGAAGAGATCCGAGGAGCCACCCAGATCACCTCCCACACCGAAAACACGTCCTCATAGAGCATCTCTGAGACAAGGAGAGAGGGAGGGGGAGAGAGGGAGAGAGATTGGTGTGACAGGCGCACCAGTGTGGGCTGTAGGGCTGGGTATCTTGAATTTTACTGATTCCGATTCCGCGTATCGAATCCATTTCTTATCGAATCCCTGTCCCGATTATTATATTTTTGGAGAAAAAGAATGTAAGATGTCAGCCTTACGATGGCTTTCTGGACTTTCATTGGCACAACTCTGGTCCTCACATTGATAAACACCAAAAACAGACTCCATAGGCAATCTAAGACCTAGAATCAAGACTAGATACTGAAAACTCCTTTATACCTGCACTAAAGAAGCAATTGAGCACGCCTGACTAATCATAAACAAGACATTTGTCCCAAACATTATGGTGCCCTGAAATTGGGGGGACTGTGTATAAAAACTGCTGTAATTTCTGCTTCTAAGTTGGAACCCTAATTTGTAAAAATACCCTTTAATAAAAGCTATGGATATGCACTTTAACCACATGTGATTTGTTTGATTACAAATCTAAAATTGCGGAGTACAGAGCCAAATCAAGAAAAAAAAAAAGTTTGTCCCAAACATTATGGAGCTCACGACAAAAATGAAAGTGTCGCACGACATTTTGAATTTATACTTCAGCAAAAGCCTGTGGGAAGGGTTCCATTGTCTCTATGGTAACGAGACACCAAACTGCTAATGTTTCCATTTGTGAAAACATTGCAGTGCCCACTGAAATTACTGAGAAACAGGGGAGGAATAAATCTTATATCTACTTCTGTTTAAAAAATGACGCAAACAGAAAAAGGTGGTCTGTCACTCAGATAAACCGAATATAATCAAGTATCCATGACAATGAATTTCAGTGTTCCATTTGGCTGTCCCATCAACACTGTGCGACAAAGTATGAAGTTCTGTGACATATTCTAGAGGTGCGTGATTGTGTGACACTTTTTTTCCGTTGATAATGCATATATTTTGTTATGCAACACTTGTCGAAAGGGTTGTGTAATTAAATATAAATCAGGCTTTATTGTGAATGTGACACTGCTTCATGTTCCCGTGTGCAATCGCTACCTCGTTTGAAGTCCAGGAGGAACCAGCGGTAGCAGAAGTAGAAGTGTGTGTAGTCCCCATTCTGCTGCATCAGCTCAAACAGCTCTGAGTCCAGGATCTGCACCAAAACACACTGAGATTACCCTAACAACACACACACACACATATACCCTCACACATGTACAGATACGCACATGCCTGCACACACACACACACACACACACACACACGCATACACATACACACACACACACACACACACACACACAGGTCTGAGATTACCCTAACACACAGGTCTGAGATTACACAAACAGCACACACACACACACACACACACACTCACACTCACAGGCCTGAGGTTAGTCAGGCAGGAACAACACTGTGGAGCAGGGAGATAAGTACTCACCTGTATCAGCGACCTCATGTTCGCAAAATGAGTATCCATGGCACCCCCGCTGGGGAAGTTCTGGCTCATCCTCTTCATCAACTGGGTGAAGCAGCTGTATGCAAGGCATTCTGGGATATGAGAGAGGGCACTCCTCAGCACACACGAGAACAGGGATTGGTGGAACAGTGTGTGAGTGTGTGTGTGTGTATGTGTGAGTGAACTTGTAATACTATCTTTGTGAGAACCAAATGTCCTCATAAGGATAGAAAGAAGAGGAAAATTATGCAACGTGGGGACCTTTTGCTGGTCCTCACAAGTTCAAGAGGCTGTCTTAGGGTTAGGACTTAAGGTTAGGGTTACAATTAGGTTAAGGTTAGGGTTAAGGTTAGGCATGTAGTGGTTATGGTTAGGGTTAGGGTTAGAGGTTACGGAATGAATGTAGTCAATGGGAAGTCTTCACAAGTATAGCAGTACGGGACTGTGTGCGTGTGTGTGTGTGTGTGTGTATGTGTGAGTGCATGTGCGCGTGTGTGTATATATACGTACCATCTTCCAGAATGACCATTAGCGGGGCCAGCAGGTCACACATGCCCTGGACATACCCCACCTGCAGGTGCTCCCACACGTAACTGAGAAAGAGTGAGGGAAGGGGGGAGAGAGGGAGGAATATCAGAGTGAGCGAGAGCACAGTGCAGTATCTGAGCGCAGTTTGGCACAGTGCAGTATCTGAGCGCAGGTTGGCACAGTGCAGTATCTGAGCGCAGGTTAGCACAGTGCAGTATCTGAGCGTAGGTTGGCACAGTGCAGTATCTGAGCGTAGGTTGGCACAGTGCAGTATCTGAGCGCAGGTTAGCACAGTGCAGTATCTGAGCGCAGGTTGGCACAGTGCAGTATCTGAGTGTAGGCTGGCACAGTGCAGTATCTGATCGCAGGTTGGCACAGTGCAGT